>NC_054569.1:2911706-2986706 GCF_017654505.1 Polyodon spathula | reverse complement strand
CCGGTTCACCTTGATGGGATTTTAATGATTTTGCACCACATTACTCAAAACAGGGTGTTTTTTTTTTCAGCCCTTCCAATAATTTTCCTGTTGTTTTATTGCAGAATCCAAACCTGTATCGTAATCCAAAAAGCAATTCGTAATTAGAGTATCTTCTCTTATTTTTTTTAACATGCCAGTGCAAAATGAAATGTAGCATACTGTGCTCCAAGGAAATCCAGTATTGTAACAGGGTGGTGTTTGGTTCTACAAAAGCAAATGGTTGTAGCAGACAAATAGCATGGCATGCTTGTCCCAAAGGACATGCTATGCATTTACTGAAATTTACTGTGTTTTTACTACACTTCTCTGGGATGTCCCATGCTTTGTGTAGCTGTTTTCCCAATGTATTAACAGCACCGTGCTGCCCTTTACCATGATACACTGCAGTAAACTTTTATAAGATCTTCCTAACCCTGTCAAATGAGCGGCTCCCGCAGCTGCGTAAGAGTGAGTTTGTTTGGGGCTTTTTCTGCAGTTTTGCTGGTGAGCTGAGTTGCATGTTGTCAGGAGCCGTCGCTGTGCTGCATGTCTGATGGAGTGAAGGAGAAAGCCGGCAGAAGGTTATTTCAAAGGGGAGAAAGGAAAGTGGGGGAGGTTAATGCACTTTGGAAATGCTTTACCGGGAGCTGCTTAGCACAGTGGTAAGAGGCTATTGATAGCGCTGACTTTGAGGCCAGACTGTAGCTCTTGAAAATGAATTCAGTAACAGGTGGTACTAGCTTTGAGCTGGTTAGAGGGGGTGGTCGTGTGATTTTTCAGACGGTAATGCTGGTTTAAAATGTTTACAGTATAAAAGTTAGTTGTTTGCCAGAAAATAACAACGATATCGGTTGAAACAAGTGTCTATTTTAGACCATTTGTTTCAGTAGTAGTACTCTCTATTCATAGTCTTCTTCTTGCACTGTAAAACTGGACTTTGAATAAAAAATCCACATTGGAGTTTCCTCTTCTTGAGTCTTGTGTCTCTTTGAATTGTTTCCAATCCCAAGTCAATTCCTGGTTAATGGCCATGCCTATTATTGTGAAATCTTTCTTCTGAATTGGGGCTGTCGACACTCCGGTACTCCATAAGCCAGGGCAGAGAAAGCAAACGTGCCTCAGAGTCTGTGCAAGTATTCAGGCAGTGCAGAGTTTAAACATGTGTGCAGAACTGACAAAAGTGTTGAAGCATTGAAACATTACCATATGTAGGTAAACATTACCAAACATTACTATATGACTTTAATCTTCTTCGATTAGATGTATTATTACAGTTTTGTGTGTATGGGTGCGTGCGTGCGTACGTGTGTAAGATTACAAGTGTACAAACATTTATGTTACATGGTAAAAGCCTATTTTCTTATACATTTCACTGGAAGCTTGACTAATTCTATACAAGCTCAAGATAAGGTGCTGATTCAGAAATACGTCAGGCACTGTCACTGCAGACAGTAATAATGGAATGTGTCTGGCATGGAGACTAGGGCACAGTACCTCCTAATAAATCAGTTCAATGGATCCAAAGGCGAGTGCTGCGGTAGTTCTTCTTCTGAATTGAAAACAGAGAATTAGCCTCTGCCCTGTTCTTTGAGGGACCCCCAGTTATTTCTTTGTGCTGATGAGCACTTTTTTTTTTTCTTCTCAAAGCTTGGCCCGCTAGTCAAACTTGAGATTGGAAACTTAATCATTAAAACTAAAGGATGGGTGGCCAGCCAAGCGTTTTTCTGTCTTTCTTTTACCAGCCGCAGTCCTCTTGGAACTAATGAAAGGGGGGGAAAAAATCAATAACCCTCAATGAGAAATCCAAGAAGCACAGTGAGTTTATACAAGGTGTTTATAGCCTCGGTCTTATCTGAAAATGATCACATCTTTCTTTTTCCTCACTCACTTGTTCACTCTTTCTTTCTTTCTTATTTCCTTTTTTGCTAGCTCACTCTGTTCTTCTTCCTTTCCCCCACCTTTCCTTCATGCGCACATTTACAGATAAACAGACCTGACTTCATTATTTAGTTCAGTAGCTTATCTCCAAGTGCCTGAGCTCTTTCTCAATGAGAGTATAGAGCTCTGAGCTGTAAAAGTTTGAGGGCGTCACTCTGGGGAGTGTTGCTTGAATTCCCTTACCCAGGAGGTGTAGCAGTAGGGTATAGAATCCTCTGCATTAATAAAGCTCCCCATTGTGAGTGTTTATTATCAGAGACCTTCATCAGCTGTCCGCCAGGAATTCGGGGCTCTGAAGATTCTGAAGATACTCTTCTTTTAATCCTGGCACTGCGGGGGACTAATCCCTTGTCCTCTAATTGGCAGTGTTGTTGTCAGGGGCAATGCGTCCATTGTATAGCACACGCGCCCAAGTCTTAATCCCCCAGTGCTAATGTCGCTATTTGTCTCATTACTGGAGTCAAGTGGGTTCACAGTATTGTTTTGTCTGTTTATTAATCTTTTGTCATTCAGCCTTTCTGACAGGAGGTTGTTTTTTGAAATATCCCCTGCTCTCTGCCCCTCGATGCAATAGTAAACTCTGCAGCTTTTTGTTTTAAAAAGGCCACAGCCAGCTAGCCCATCATTAAAAGTGACCTTTTGAGTGTTCTTTCGCCAGCTCTTTCGATTCCTGGGACTTTGTTCCCCGTTATAAAGGGAATCATTGATTAATAACAGGAGGGCTGTGGTGCCAAGCAAATGGTTTTCATGCTTGCTAGATCTAGTCAGTTTCCTTTATTTTGCCAACCTTCTGGTGAAGTTTTTGTCTCTTTCTGGGTATTTCTGAATAGGACGACCAAGCAGAAACAACCTATTTGGAGATTCGCTATCCAAAATGACTGTCATTTATTTGCAGAAGCAAAGTGCAAGGAGCGTTAAACTCTCATTTGAAACAGAATAAACAATCAGGTTTTGCTACAGCAAAATGTTTGCCCCTGGCTGGCAAACTCATAACCCCTGCCTTGGGACTAGCATGTTGTCAGGTAGATTTACCATGCGCAAGGATGGCGTTGTGAAAGTGACTTGCCACGCATACCACCTTGCAATGCTATTCAAGGAAAGTTCTTGGAATTGATTTATTCTGGATTTGCATACATTTATATTCTATAAATGATATACATTTCTGCAGGGCCTGAAGAATATTATAAATCTCCTGGAATGCCTAAGACAATCAGGTTCAGAATAAAACCAGTCTTAATCCTATATTAGATGTTCGTTGAGTTTACCAGGCATTAGGTAATACTGCCACACACAAATAGATAAGCCACAATTCATTTCCACTCATTACCCACAGAACTTAGCGCATTTTCCCTTTTCAGTATGAGAAGCACTCGCTCAGATCGTGTTCATTTTAATAAGCTACAAGGTGATTTGTGGTTATATCACACTCTGCAGATTGTGCTGGGTTTTGCATAGAGACTTGAATAGGTGTCCATCGTGTGCTGATACATTCCTGTAATTTGCCTTCCAAGCAATGTAATCAGGTAGATTGTTTCATTCCCCTTGTTCCGTGAAATTTGGAGTTGATGAGCTAACCCAATGCTGTAATATCAATTTCTTTTGTGACATGGACACAGGGTGATACAGGCAATACAGATTGAAACGGGAAGCTATATTTACAGAAGAGGGAGCACCTAGAAGCAGAGTTTATTGCGCTGGAGAGACAGAGAGAGAGAGAGAGAGAGAGAGAGAGAGAGAGAGAGAGAGAGAGAGAGAGAGAGAGAGAGAGAGAGAGAGAGAGAGAGACTGCAACATTTCACAGTTTTAAAACGTTCCCACTCAGACTCTTTTCCTTGTTAAAATCTCCCGTATAGATGTGGTATTTTGGCTTTTCAATTGAAGCCACACATTGTAAGATTTTGTTATTTGTCTTTCAACCATTTTTCAATGCCATATAGAAGCAATTCATTAGTGTTACTCAATAGACTGATGTTTATAATGAAACATGCTGATAAGTGTTTTATAAACATTATAGTGCCACTAACTCAAATCTAATTATGTTTTTAAATGTATATTGCATTCATAGATCTGTTTTAATCAACACTGTGTCATCATGAACAGGCACTTAATCCAAGGTGTGATGATTAGTTATTGGGGTGCCTCATTTATAGCTTTGACCTGCTCCTCTAAAAGTTCATTACGGGTGTCACAGCCTGGAGCTCTTGAGCTTTGTGATCAGTGCTGATCAGATGGGTGGCGTTTAAGACATTCACCAGCTGAGCTGCTAAAATGAATGCAGTCACGCTTCTCCTAATTAAATGTTAATAACTAGTTTACTAACATGTCAGCACATGTTTTTTATTATTGGTTAGCGGTTAGTCCATATGTATAGCTTATTATTCCCAGGTAAAGTGCGGAGAGCATGTCACTGAAATGCTTTTCAATCAGTTATAAGGCATTACTTCTAATAGTTTATAAATAGTTTACTGTATATTAACTAACAGTTTAGAACAAATAGCAGTGTTTGTGAATAACATATTAGTAAACTAACCAACAAAGCCATATCAATAGCTAAACATGAACAGCTCCATGATAAAGCCTGCCTAGTTACTTACCCAAAGTCTTCTGTAATAGCTGCATGCATAACGATTGACAGCGAGACCAAGATCACATCACTGCCAGACCAGAAATCTATGTATATCACCAGTCTGGTTGTACTTTTCTCAAATACATTTTAGATACCATATACTTCTAAAATAAGCAGTGAAGTGAAGCCACTCTCTAGTGTTTCCTTCAGTCACCGTGTGGATAATTGTACCATGTTAAGTTTCTTGTCTATGTATCTATTTTGTAATACGTTTATTTTGTTTTGGCAGGACAACTTCTCGAACTCCGTTCACACAAACTGTTTTAAAATGTCTTAAAAATGTCATTTAAATGTCTGGAGGTGATATCATTAACTTGGCTGTCACTGTTTTTTTTTTTCTCTGTTTAATATTAACTGTGAATTTCCACGGCACAGCTTGCAGCATCAGGGCAAATCTGAAACAATTACTGACAGCGAAGAGGAGTGATTAACCATTTTGACAACAGCGGGGTTAGAAAAATGACCGCCGACCCTTGGCCAACGCGCTCGTCATCTCTTAGTGGAAAGGACTTCATTTGTTTTGTTTTCCCTGACACGAGTCAGTGGGCGCCCTACTCGTGCTGCAGGTTAACGAACAGCCTCAGTGTTTTTTAAACGAGTAAAGCTTTTGTTCACGGCATCTGCTTCCTGCATTGTCATTTAAATCAGGCTGACTCCCACATCACTGCCCCGCACAGGGGCTGCAATTAGCCCCCGAGTCAACCCCCGGATGATCCAACTTAGCCAGCCCCAAGGCAATGCTTATTTTTTTAATTTCTGATAATTGAAGTAATAACTGACACCGCTGTGACACCTCTGCGCGCATTCTTACACTTGCATATTCATGTGCACACGTATGCATGCTATATCCACTTAGCGCATCAGCAGCAGATTTTAATTTGCATGTATTCCAGAGTTTTTTTTTTTTTTTTCCTCTCTCCTCACACTTTCCTGCTTCTTATGCACTGGATTATTAAAAACAAACACATCCCGTGCAACTACAGGCACCCCATGTGGTTCTTGCGTTGTTTAGGTAGTGTGGATAGGAGAGAGGAAGCCATCTGGATAGCAGTGGTGCTTGTCATTTTAAGCATTAGATGACAGAATGGTTATTACCACCAATTAATACGATTATCGATAATCATTTTTCAATACAATACAGTATCAATGATAAACCTACACTGTTAGTTGATTGACTGTAGTCAGAGCCCTGATTCTGTTGTTTGATTGAGATTCCAGAACTATATTTTCTTGGAAACTCGGATGGACTGAAACTTTATAAGATAAGGAGGCTATGTGATCCAGTGGTTAAAGACACAGGCTTGTAAGCAGGAGGTCCTGCTTACAAGCCTGCTTGTATGTGACCCCGAGCAAGTCACTGCACCTCCTTGTGCTCCGTCTTTCAGGTGAGGCTGTTGTAAGTGACTCTGCAGCTGATGCATAGTTCACACACCCAGTCTTGTATCTTGTATCTTTGTGATGGTGGTCCACTATGAAAAGCACTATATAAAGATTATTATATATCTAATATGACTCTAGTCCAGTGTTTATTTACGGTAGCAGCTCTCGTTTATCATTTGGAGTAAACGGGTTTGAGACTCTAGTCCAGTGTTTTGACGATGTGTTTATTTACGGTAGCGGCTCTCGTTTATCCTCGGGAGTGTGTTGTTTAAAAGGACAGTGAAAGTGTTAATCAGCATCCGAAAGCCTGGCCGGTGTGAACGTGATGAATCACTTTCGGCCTCCCTGTAATCAGAGCCTGCAGAGAGGCACAACACAGCCAATCAATACGCATCTCAGAGTTAAACACTAATTAAGTCATTACAGGAGAGTCCTGTCAGTCTGTGTGGGCGAATTCTCCAGGGGGCCTCTGGCGCAGGAATATTCACAACACGAGCCATGACAGGGCAGTGAAATCAGGCAGCCTGGAGCTTGCTAATGATCATAACACTGCAATCCCAGTAATAATAATAATAATAATAATAATAAGAATAAGAAGAAGAAGAAAGAAAGAAGAAGAAGAAGAATAGCAAACGCAAACTTTCTGGAAGCATTTGTAAACATTGTTATGGCTTTACAACATTATTCATAGACAGTGGTTTATACTATAGCAGATATTAGTGTTGATGGATATTTAAAATGTAAAAATTGTAAGGTAATTTAAGTCATTTAGTGTGGGGGGGGGGTATTTTTGCAGATTTTGCTTTACCATACCTCTATGTGCTTTACAGTGCTTTCACTATGCTTTATTACACTTTGCTGTGGTTTTACTATGGGAAACTTATACAAGGATGGAGTGGGGAGCATGACGGACACTGTGGCAAAAATGACAAGGCCTTTAGGTGTTACATCGCCTATGATTCTTGAGCATAAATTAGTGCAGCTCCAAAAAAATGTCAAGAACATCACCTTCTAAAACAGAAGGTCTCTATAGAATAGAACCCTGTGCAGCATTCCGTGTTGAAGCTCTGTGTCTGTACGCACACGCTGTACCTAGCTGACCTGTGGAAAATGAAAAGCAAGCATGGACCTGCAGAGGTCCCTGCAGTAAAGAAAAGGGAAGACTAAATTAATTCGTATGGGGCGCTGGGGTTTTTAAAAAAAAAAACAGAACAATTCCGTCAGTCTTTTTTTTAAATTGAATTTAGTTTGATTTTTATTTGCAGTCTAAAGCTGCCAATTTTGTGTGATTGTGCTGCCGGTGTGGCAGGAAGACTAGCGGACCCGTGAGTGCTCACCGCACCTCTCCCCTCTGATAGAAATTTAATAAGTGTATTAGGATTGGCAGCTACACCCTGCGCTCCCAGCACCATTAGCATAAAGCTATTTATTAGGCTGATTTCCAAGGCTTAGGGTTGCTGCTCCAGTTGCCATGACACCCAGGGAGGAAGAGGTGATGGGCAACCAAATGTGAGCCAGAATTTCCAGTATCCATTTAGAAACACCTTTCTTTCTTTCTTTCTTTCTTTCTTTCTTTCTTTCTTTCTTTCTTTCTTTCTTTCTTTCTTTCTTTCTTTCTTTCTTTCTTTCTTTTAATAGATAAATATATAGATAGATAGATAGATAGATAGATAGATAGATAGATAGATAGATAGATAGATAGATAGATAGATAGTATGCCAGTGCTACCATATATAGCCCAATCTATACAGAATTTGTGCTGTGCATTTTCTTTATATTAGTTAAAAATACAGCTCTGGGTTCTTCACAGGAATCACATTGGTTCCACGCCAAAGATTTTCAGAGAGTTTGGCATTACTGAGTCTTTCTACTGTAGCAAAGAACAGCAGCACGGTGGCAGCATTATATGCCATCCTGGACTGTGGCCAGATCTTGGGAGCTGGTCAGTGATTGGACGGAAGCCCTCCTCCAGGTGCTGCAGTGTGTGAGGCTCCCAGCAAAGGGCGCTGTCCTCTGTGGCCCAGCAGGCCACACTGTGATCTTAGGTTCAGCCATAAGGTCGCTGCTGCTGAGTGAAAATAGAATCCAGTCTCCAGTGATGCCAAACCCAGCAGCAAAAATAGAAAACTAAAAGTGAGCGAGACTGCTGGAGAGCTGCACTGCACTGGAGTGGCTCAGTTGCTCCAGCTGTGCCCGAATCCCAGCCCAATCATCCCTCCTCTCCACACTGGGCTACAGCTCCTCTTGATTATTGTGCTAATCTCTGGCTCTGCGGCCTGCCTGTCAGTGGGAGAGCCTGCGATGAAGCGAGGCGACTCGATGGCTCTTCAGTGGGGGGGGTTAGGTTTTGGCGCTTGCTGGCATTGCCCAGCGGACCACTGACACAGCTTCCCGTCTCGCACGGGCCTCAGGGCTTAGTACCTGGCAGCATAACAAGCGAGGGAGACGCCTCAGCTTAATTAATGGACACATCGCTCTGCTCCAAGGGTGCTTGACAGGCAGGCAGGCAGGCGTGTGAGTGCTTGATTGTGTGTTCTCGGAGAGGGCTGTTTGTTTTTCATTTGCAAATACTCTCCTTGCTGTGTCTTTGTGGCTCTCTCTATTTCTCTCTTGCTCAAAAATCACGTTCTCCTCGTAGACCCAAGACGTTTCCATTATCCCTCTTGCACTCTCGGCCCCAGACCTAAAAGACAATTAAGACGGCTCATCTTTAGGGAGGTAGAGGGTGAGGAAAAGACAAGTGCCAGCTTCCTTTGATTGCTGCATTTAGAAATGTGGCAAGAAAGTGTGAAATGAAGTTTACTGAACTGCCACTAGGTGGTGGTGCTGAGCATATTAGCTTTAAATGCTCCTCAATTCCTACTTTGAACCACTAGAGGGGCCCTTGTGTGCAGCGGCAACTGCCTTAATGTACATCCACTCAATGTGTAGGATTTCGGATAGGGGAACAGTAATGTGGTTCTGTTCCACACTATCATTGCCATCCAGCTGGCTTTTCCAACATGAACACAATCAAGGAAATAACCGAGATACAATTGTTTCAACAAGAGAAGGGTTAAAAAGTTTTAATGGCAAACTAATATATCCACATTCTAGATGGCAAAGCATTCTATTAAACGCTTAGTTTAATAGCGGATGCAGAGCAGATATTTTATTTGCACAAGATCCCTAAGCCACTGAATGTGTGAGTCTGAGGCAGCCTGCTTCCAGACACACTGAACCAGCCAACACCTAGGAAAAACCACAAAGACCTGGCTAGTCTAGGGTGGACGGAGGTGCCAAAGATCCAATTCATTCTAAACCCTTCTCTGTATAGTAAAGCTTCAATACCCCTACCAGCCTTTCAGCCACTGTGAGTGCTTAGAAAACAAGCTATTACCAGCATTACGGTTCAATTAAGTTGGATTAAGGGATCTCCCCTAGAAAACATATTGGTCTGTATAGACTTAGCGTTATTTTTGCTTTAGCCTTTCCTCCCTCGTAATCTCGGCATGTGAAGAGCTGTGTCTTATTCCCTCCTGACTCTTCATTTGTATACATCTCATAAGTTATTTATGACAATCGATAGTCCCTGACCTTTACTGAAACAGCGAGTCAATCTCTTGTGTTTGCCCTGCAGGATGGAAAAAAAAATGGGCTTTATCCTCGGAGACCAGCCCTTCCACTTCTCAAGCCCTGTTCGCACTGTCTCACCTCCCTGATCCTGCAACAGGGGCCACCTAGCAAGTTTTCTTTGTTCGTTTGTCCACTGCTTTTTTTTTTTTTTGTGTGAATGTGTTGATGGTTCAGTTTGTTTACATCATCAGCAGGTCATTTTTTGTCTCTGCAATGGCACACATGCACTACACCACCTTCATCGCCTGCCTATTTCATTATTTTGTGCCTAACAAGAAGCTCAGGTCTAATGGTGCTGAACCTATTGTGTGTAGTTTTCTTTAAGCACTGCTGTCCACCAAACTCATTTAACTTCAGATGCATTAACCCAAGTTGCCACTCTGCCACCTTTCCAAAGCAAATCTAATAAAACCCAGAGGTGAACTAATCGCTTTGTGACGCGCCATGACAATCTAATTTGATACCTAAGTTGTTTTTTTTCATTCGTAAACTGATAAATGAAGGTGGTCACAGCTCAAATTACAGATGGCCTTCCCCTCCCTGAGTCAAGCAATTGCAGTGAATTCAGCCCCGCGGAAATTCAAAAAGTGAGTGACAGGATTCGCCAAGAATACGCAGAGTACCTAAAACAATCTTCCAAAGGTAACATGGTTTTTCTCTCATAATATGAATGGGTTAGGGTCAGGCAGATAACAGTTAGGAGCATGGTCATCTTGGGAACGTTATCCCTTCTGTGTGACGACTGAAGCCTGCAGTGTAAGTACCTGCTAAGTCCTGCTTTGCAAGTAAAGTTTCTGTTGCGCAGTGATTGGAAGGACCTCGTTTGATGCTTGGCCATCTGAAACCTCAATTCAATACTTACCATTTACTCTACCTGCTTGACGTCTACAGGGCTTACACTGGTGGCTTCAGTCTCTGTGTCATCAATTCAATACAACCAGAGACGTGCATGAAAATCGAATGTTGTAGCTAAAATCAAGTTGCCTTTAAGTTGTCATTGATTTTGCTTACCTTTGATTCTGACTGAACAGTCACATAGCTCACAGTGACACCTAGTGGCTGTGTGTTTTAATTTTGCTAATATTTTATTGTAAACAGTATCCCATAATACCCTAAGAGCCAGCTGGCCAATCAACATATATCCAGTGTTGCCTTACTTACTGAAGCCCTGCCAACATGATCTACACAAAGACTCCAGTTCTCTTCCCTTAAAGAAAATCACAATACAATCTGTTCGCTGTCAGATCATTTTTCACTTGTAGACGCATGTCTTAGCGTAAATCCTGTGGTGTAAGTAGCTTATTGAGTGAACTGTAGTAAATATCCCTGCAATTTGTGCATGTTTTCCTTATCTAATCGAGGTACAAAATGTGAATTTTACATATAAATTGCAATAAATATATATCCTTCTTTAAGAGAGTGATGATTTTGCTCAGTATTATGCCGGTAGGGTTAATTAGAAGATTAACCTCAGTGCTGGGAATTGTGTGGGTTTAGATTGAATTATATTTGCTCAGCTGTATTTTCAGTACTGTATAAATCTCATCTAATTGTTAGTGCACCATTAAAACTGAAGCAGCACCTTGATTACACCCAGACAGCCACAGGCATCCTGCACCCTGCTGCCTGTCTCTGGCATTTATTTCAAGCATATTGGGTTTGAGGTTCTCTCACTTTTTTACATGATTAAATCAAATGTAGACTTCCTTGCTTGGTAAGAAATGCAGTCATTAAAAAAAAGGACTACAGCAACTATAGCAAAAAACCAAAAAACATATTTCTGTATTAACATTCAAAGTGCATGCATTGATCTTTATACAGCATTTGGCATTTCATTATTATTATTATTATTATTATTATTATTATTATTATTATTATTATTATTATTATTATTATTATTCAGATTTACATAATATTGAAATGCTAGCCTTTGTTATTTTCATGCTATTGTTTATTTACGTTTTGAAATGGTTACTAGCTACAGCGCTGCGTTTTTTTTTAAAGGACTAAACCAGTGCTAGACCTTTAGGAGTTTCATGAATGTCATGAGGGCTGCTTGAACAATGAAGTATCACTAAGGAATTGTAACTGTAGACAGCACCGCTTTTCTTTTTGTTTCTTTTGAACAGTGCCATATCAGACAGGTCCCTGTGTTGGGAAATGGCTTGGTGGAAGTAACCTTTCCTGTTTCGCGGTCTCTAAGGGTTTGTTAGCTTCCTGGACAATTAGCCGGGCAGGAAACGCATTAATCTTGCCAATTAGGGTCGGGCACAGGAAGGTAGGAGAGGGGAGCGTGGCAGGGACAGCGCTCGGCTCCCTCGCCCCACCATGCTGCCCAGCTCCTGTGTTTTGCATTTGAAAGCCAGGCAGCGCCAGCCCAGTGCTTGAAAGGAAATGTCAGGGTCAAAGGTTGTATCTGATGGCTGCTCATCAACGAGCTGGATAGCTGGCTGACATTTGAGAAATAGAGCTTCCAGGACTGGCTGACTCATCAGGGTGGGATTAACCTCTTCCTACCCAGCGCTGTTACTAACGGCAACCTGTTGTCTACTCTGTTCACCTGTTTGTAGTGGTTAGTGCTGAGAGATTATGAGACAGTGTGGCCTAGTGGTTGAATCTGAGACAGACAGTGTGGTCTAGTAAGAGCTGTTGAACTGGGAGGCAGTGTGCTCTAGTGCTTAGAGCTGTTGAACTGGGAGGCAGTGTGCTCTAGTGGTTAGAGCTGTTGAACTGGGAGGCAGTGTGCTCTAGTGCTTAGAGCAGTGGTTAGAGCTGTTGAACTGGGAGGAAGTGTGCTCTAGTGGTTAGAGCTGTTGAACTGGGAGGCAGTGTGCTCTAGTGGTTAGAGCTGTTGAACTGGGAGGCAGTGTGCTCTAGTGGTTAGAGCTGTTGAACTGGGAGGCAGTGTGCTCTAGTGGTTAGAGCTGTTGAACTGGGAGGCAGTGTGCTCTAGTGGTTAGAGCTGTTGAACTGGGAGGCAGTGTGCTCTGGTGGTTAGAGCTGAGTGACTGGTGAATGGTTTAAGCTGAAGGCTGCTTGTCACCTAAGTAGAATATTCACTGAAGTGCTGAAACTACACTACAGAAACAGTAGTAGTGAAATGGTACCATGGTTCCCTCTAGTGGTAAGCATGAGTAATTGACCCATGTTTTGAATGGTATAGTGGTATCAGAATACTATGAGGGTCTGCACCCGCTGTCAAATTAGCACTTTGCCATCATCAATCTATTAAAATGATATTGAAATGCATTCAAATGAAGAAAAGAGAATGGCATCGAGCGGGATCTGGATACTAAGCGGGTGCAAACATTATAATGTCATGTACGGATTTGCCCTTGCACTTAGGCAATTGCTGACCCTCCAGAAACTTTACAAGGTGCAAACCATTGTAGGAGCGAGTAACTACGAGCTGTATAAAAGCACACACCTGCAGAGACCCGTCACTGGCTTCAGGGTGGCTGCTGTGGTACACATGCGGCGACAGTTGGCTCTTGAGAAGAGGCAGGAACACGTTCAGAGAAGAAGAGCAAGACGAAGAAGACCCCGCATATTCGATTCCAGGGTCACTTTGTTTGGGATGCCGGAGGATGCGCTGCTAAAGCGTTATCACCTTAATCCTCTGGTCATAACAGTTTTAGTCTGATATGTAAAATGTCAATGTATTTTCCAGGAAGAAGCTGCCTGCCAAATACTTTTTTTTTTAATCTTACTGTACTGCGCTGCAATATGCAGTTATTGCACCAGAGGGCGCTGTTCAGTCAGCATTGCTCTTCAGTTCTTATTTTACAGTATCTGCAAGGCAGCTTCTTGTAATTTTATGAGGAGGACACATGATGGTGCTATAATCTACTGTGGTTTATTGAGGACGGTATATACGATATATGAGATAATGCGGACCAACCAAGTGACCAGCATTTCTCGGTCAGACCCGCAAGCCAGTTGCAAATGATATAATTTTAAATTCATTTAGGTCAGATTTACAATTGTCCAAAATGTTCTTGAGGAAGGGGGAGCAGTTCGTTTGTATGGGTATTTTTGCACTGTAAAGTGTTCCTATCTAATAAATGACGATTGGAGTGAAGGTTTTTTTAAAAATACACCAGATGGCGCTCTCAGCTCATTTGTCTTAAATAAGCACGCAGTTCAAAACGGGTCCGCAAGAGGGCGCCCTCTCACAACATTGTGATTATTAGGGAGGCAAGCAATCAGTAATGAGAGACATTTTCTGCTTCTGTTTTATGCTCTTCTTCATCTGTTATTAATTAATACACCGATCCAGTATGGGACTATATGCTCACAGAAAGCCCATGGATACCAATTATATCTATAGCGAATGAATCACAATTATCCAGTATTAATTGTATTCTTATATATATATACACACTTCCAGATGTATTCTGTGGCTGGCCATATTAATCCACAAAAAAAAAAAAGCGAGAATTGCAATTATTTCCTACCATTGCAGCTTCTCTTGTGCACCTTTCTAACGAACTATTGCAGTGAGCATCGTAGTGACGACAATGCAGAGTTCTTTGAGATCCCCCGAGATCTTATTCTAGTGCTGCCAGCTCTCATAGCCTGCGAGCGCCACACTGAAGTGCCATCTGACAGGAGTACAGCACACTGCTCCTCCCTTTCTGTTCAGGGCTTCGGGGGTGGCAGCAGGACCTGCCTCCCCCTGTGAAGCTTCATGGTTGAATCATTACCCAGGCCGGAGCTGTGAACACTCACAAGTGTAAGACTGAATATGAATCACTGTGACCCTGCCGGGGATTTGTCCACATGGGATGCCAGGTGCGGAGGGGACGATGAGAGCCGTTTCCTCATCTTGAGGTGGCCCAGGTTGCCCTCTAGGCAGCCTGTAATGGTTCTCTTCGCACCCCAGCGTGCGATGCTGACACGACACCGCCAGTAGCAGGACTGGAGGTCAGGGGGTGGCTGCCACGCAGCTACACTCACAAATTGCTCAGCAGCTTCCATGTCCTGTGTGAGTCTGTCTGTGTGTGTCTGGGGAGGGGAGGGCGGCTGTATTTAAATGCTCCTGGATTGAAATAAAGCAGGCTCTGCCCTTCAGCGACCTTCTGTCAAGGGGTCCGTTTACACCCCAGATCTGTGACAGCAGAGCAAACACAAGCTGTCTCTGTTTGTGTGTGTGTGTGTGTGTGTGTGTGTGGTGGTGGTGGTGGGGGGCTGGCCACATGGGAGGAGGCTACTTATAATTGGGCTGAGGATGCCCAGCTAGACAGACACTCTGATATATTAGAACACTATCTGAATCAGAGAGCTTATTTCAAACGTGCGTTGAGAACCTGACAGATGAGGTATAGAGTGACGCTTGTCCTCTTTACAATCATGCGGCTCTGCTCTCTTTTTAAGCAGCCTAATGCAACATGGTAGATTACTCTTACAAATGTATTGGTACTGATCGTAACAGCGTTAAAGCCATCCGCAGCGGGCACTCCTGCTAGATAACTGACCTTCTCGCTGAGAGTCTCCAGGTTAAAACATGATGCAGCAGAGACAGTATTAGTGGCATGTTGCTTTCCACCTTACCCAGTTCAGGATTGACAGCATGAGAGTTTAGATGTGGTTTCTGCTTGTGCACTGCAAAACAAAGTTTTAAAAGATTGTTCTAATGAGGGCAACAAAACTAATCTGCTAATGGTCCCCGAGGAATGGAGTGGAACACTTCAGCCAGGACATAATAACAGGAACAATTCTAGAAACAGGAAGAGATTCTGATGCCCAATGAGCTAGCCCTGTTCTGCTTGGTTTCCTTATCTCCCCTCGCTGCTTTCTTCCCATAGCCTCCTGTTTCCTCTCTTTCTGTCTTGTACCCATTTCAACTTTTCAGCTGTCCTTCCTGGTACAGGCTGCTCTGGCAGTGATTTGATTGTTATTGAGCGAGCAGCATAGCGATGTTAGAAAGCAAGATTTTGCCGAAGAGCCTTTAATTGTAGTTTGGGATGGTCTTGTTCCTCGTGGTAGAACTTGAAAAGGTGTTTGTCATCCTTTATATTATCTTGGTGTATTGCAAACCATTGTGGTTGAATACTGTGCTCGAAAATCAAGGTGAAATCTGAAATCTGGTACATTTTTTAAAAAAAGCCAAAGATAAAAAGACAACTATACACTGACTGCAATTTTTTTACACTGAAGCACAGCATTTTCTTGACACTGTAATTAACCCTTAAGTACACCTCTGTAAAATTGTTTTGCAAAGGTATTATTATTATTATTATTATTATTATTATTATTATTATTATTATTATTATAGCTATTTCCTAGTGTGAATTCTGATCATGTTGTTGATATTAGTTTAAAAATAGGTAATGTTAATTATATTACATCATTTTAGTTCTGCTATATATTTCTTAGAATCTTTTCAAACTACTCTCTATTATCACCATCCAGGTGAACTGCTGGATTGTTTTAATTAGACCAGATTAAAGCTACAGATGAAATGTTGGTACAGGTAACAGATTTTGGCAAGGTAGCAAACTTTGTTACTATACGTGTCATATTTTGCTACCGGTACCAAGCTGATGTTACCCCATGTCAATGGTTTTTATTCAAATGGGCGTACTGTGTTTTCGTTTAGATCTGCATCATCTACAACAGCGTGTCAATGTCTCCTCAGTAAAGTATTCAGCAGCCAGTTTTCTCTTTAGATCTACAGCAGACAAACCATTCCCCAAATGTGCCATTTGTAAAGCAAGTGATGTGCGAGAGTTGGCGTTTCCTATAGTGCTGCCCTGGAAGCAGGAGTCCCTGCGTCTGAGAGAGAAGTTCTGGACAGTTCTTGCAGAGCTGGGATTTCCTATAGTGCTACCCTGGAAGCAGACGTCGCTGTGTCTGAGAGAGAAGTTCTGGACAGGTCTTTTCCAGTCTACCTTAATCAGGTCAGGGTGTCTGAAATCGATCGACACACAGGCAATAGAACTTGACAAATGTGATTGTCAGTGCTGTGTTATTTATGAACGACTGATTTGTACACATGGGTGGAACTGATCTTCAGTACACAGTGATTGTGCTGCTGCTGTCTTTAGGACCCTCGTGTAAAACAAGCTGGTGCTTCTCACTGTACAATGCCAGCTGCATTCTGCATCCAGGGAAACCTTTCTGTCACGACTTGCTCAATTAAATGGTCCTAATAGAGAGCTAGCCCTAGCAGAGTTAGCTCTTCAGATATAATATGCACAGTTGGCTATATCCCTATTCAGCCTGTTTGCTTAAAACCATTTTCTTACCCGTCATCAATTGGTAGGTTGTCAAAATCTCTGATTCAAGTTTTGGTCTCTAGCTCAAGCTAGCACGTGGCTGCATTTGTAACATGAAAAACCTCCTTTTCAAAATCGCAGCTATTCAATAACACCTCATACCTGCGCAGTGCGGCACAAAATGAGGCTGCTGCTGGGACGTGCATGCCCTGACAACGTGTGACTGTTAGAGGAGTGGCACTCCAGGCTGTCTGGTAGACAGGCAGGGAGGGAAAGCCCTGCGGACACTGCGTCCTTGTGAGCAGACGGCAGATGTTTCAAAGGTTCAAGCAGCGGATCAAAGCTGTTTGAATGAAAGGAGACACACAGCTGTTGGGAGCAGGGGACCCCAGCCTGCTGAGAATCCTAGATAAAGAGAGACAACTAGAAACTCTGTGTCTTTAAAAAGAAAAGAGCATGCTGGAGGATTTCTAATAACTTCAGATCAAAGGGGATCAAAGGAGGCAGTGGCTGCATGAGCAGCAAAGGCACAGGTAAATAAAATAGATATTTCTGAGAAAGTTTTCACAAGAAGTCTTCACAGCACTGCAGAGCAGGGCACCTCCCTCCATGCCCTGCAATGCACACAGTCCCTTTGATTGTCTGAATATTTACACTCTACAGCACATGAAAAAAAGACAAGATAGAGTCTAATTAAACAATAGCTCTCTGGTCATCAACCAGACAATCGGACCGGTGGGTCTGTATTGATCTTTTAAATGGTGCTCTTTGTGTCCCAGGGTCATAAAGGATGAAATGAAACCTGTGCATGATCTCTGTAGTGTATTGTTGTCCTATTGTATTTGAAAACTCTGTTGATGTTCGGGTCAACTGACCAGACCCCTGGCTGTTAATTGACAGGGAAAAACAAAACAAATGGATTACGAGTGAGTCATAAAATTGACTAACAATAGTGTGTCCGGTTTTATTGTTTAAGCATATTTTTATTTCTGATTCTCATTTCAACACCGTTATCGGCATGTAAATAGACAGCATTTGCATGCCAGTTATATGAATTCAATCAATGCTCTGACCTTTGTGTATCTCAGGGAACTCTGGAAACGAGACGAAATTTCTCAATGTGGCTTTCCCTGGTAAAGGCACTATGGTCTGGTAAGCAATGCCCTTCTTGGTGCAATGAGGAGCCAGGGGCGGGCGTTACTAGTCCTTAGTGCCCACCCAGTCTGGTCTTCGTTAGCTGCTTATGCCTGAGTATAAAAAGCTGCTAGGGGTCTTTCAATCAAGGACGCTCCTGCAGAAAATCCTGCCTCTGTAGAAGAAGGTTGTTTGAAACCCTGTGATGTAATCCCACACCTGTGCTTGAAACAGATGTCCTGATATCAAAGGGGTTCATTTTCGAAGTAGTTTAGCGCTGTTTAGAGATTCCATTCATTCTCCCCATTGTCAAAATGTGCCCTGATCACAATGTAGAGTTCACAAAGGCCGTGAAAAAATACTGATACTGTTCACCTGAAACTGCAATTCAATTCCTTAAAATGAGACCTGCTTGAATTATGTATCTGTTTTCCATGACTCTGTTTTTCAATGTACTGCATTATCGCTTCATGCTTGTTGTCCAGCCTTGCTCCTCCACCTGGGTCAATGGAGATGACCTTCAGGTGGTCTAGTTAGGGTTACTTCTTGGATAAACAGTAAAAACAACATTATCTGTTGCTAAATCAACCTTTATTAAAGTACAAAATAAATCTTATACATGTAAGCCCAGGGTTGACGACTGTAAATAAATTCCATGCAATAGGCAATCATCCACGCACTGTTCCACTCTCATGCACCTCCCCCCACATCCACTATTGATGCTTTGTGCAGTTTGAGAGCAGAAACTCAGGGGTAACGTGCTGACGAGTTGTGCAGATTCCAGTACAGCAGGATGCATATGCGGACAGTTGAAGCTTTGGGTCATGAAGTTCCTTCAAGGTTCATTGTCAGCACCTGCAGAGCAAGCCTCAGAGGCCTCTATGGAGCCTGGGCGTGGATTTGAGACACTGCAGTTCACAATGGGGAGGAACTGGTTCAAGACAGGAAGCAACAGCAGGCCTTCTAATTATCCACTAGACAATACAAATAGCAGGGCTATTTAGCTGAGACCTAGAATTCCTTATAAGGGGGAAAGCTATACCCCAGGAAGAGGGTTCAGGAAGTCGCTGTGATAAACGATTTTCCTGTTTCTGTTTCACCATCGCTCTCTGTGACTCACAACCAGGTTGATTGTAACCAACTGCCTTCAGTCTTGATTCGATTGTATTTCCCCTTCTTAATATAAACGAGAGAACCTAAGAATGGGATCTCAGTGTGAGCAGATTCAACATACTTGCAAACATTTGGAAGCTGTTCAGCAGGACACTCGTCTCCGGGGGGGGGTGTCATCCGCATCACACATGGGAGGAGTCATACACAAAAAATTATCAGCTAAACACGACACGACCATTATGACAGTAAAATAGACATAATTAAGCCTTCTTCCCTTGTATAAGTTAGTGATCAGCAGAGGTGTCAGCCGCACGAAGAGCACAGCGTGTGGTTTTCACTAACTCTACTGGGTAGAATACTTTTTTTTCTTTATGGATAAATATCGGGACTTTCATCCTATGCATCGGGACACGGGACACGTGCTAGGAAATCGTGACTGTCCTAACCATATAGGGACTGTTGGCATGTATGGATTCAATACAGCTCTATACTGTGAGCTGAGTCAATATTGAGACAGCAAATGGATATTGGCACACAAATTCAATACAGTACGAGTATAGGAAAGGAGGAGAGATGGCAAATACAGTATAAACAACTCCCTACTGAGGTTCTGAGAGGCAGAATAATGCAGGGAATTCAGTATTGGGTATCCTAGAGCTAAAATATCCAATACCAGAGCTCAGCCAAGGGATCATATACCTGGCAAAGTCAATAATAAAAACCTATGTCTGTATATTGTGTAGAAGACTTAGTTAATTCACACCTGTGAGCTTCAGTAATGTCTCTGAGGTAGGTATCAGATCCAGACATTGGAGAATAGCCCCAAGGAAGGAGGTCTGAACAGTAATCTCACATGGGCTTGCTTCTCTTGGGTTTATCTCAAGAGCCACCTGTTAACATTAATAAGAGTAGAATATAATCTTCACAAAACGACACAGTGGGTACTTGTAATATCCGTGACGGACACATTTAATATCCTCCAGTTTTTTTTTTTTACATAGGAGAGAAATGACGATCACACTTTAAAATAAAAGCTTGTTTGAGATGAATTAGTTTTGACGGTGGGTTTATTATGAATATTATGCAATGTGACATAATCCAGGGGTTTGTGAGCACTCTGAAGTTTCTCATTCTTTTTAAAATTTGAAATGGAGTCTTTCACTAAGGACGTTTCAGGGGAAATAACTTCATGCACTGTTCTGACGCATAGAGATCCACCCCTGCCTAATCCTGCCTTATTCTACTGGGACCCTAAAGTAACTGTCCTGGAATACTGCTTGATCAGCCGGATAGGTGTTCATGATGAAGTGCTGGGCAGGGTATTACAAAGTGAGCTAGAACACTTCACTTAAAACAATCAATCCTAACAGCTTCGATAATGCAAAGAGAAAATACGTTTTAGGAATCGCACATAACATTGTTTATGGTTTAAACGGCAGGCTTGCAAATTCAAATATATTTCATTGTTTTAAAATGAGTCCATCTGCTTAGCTTTATTTAATCGTAAAGTGACGTTCATTAGATTTTAATAACATGGATTTAGCCTCATCTTTGGAGAAAAGATTAGAGGTCTTTGGAACCATGGAAGGAACACATAATGATGGGACTCAGAGCAGACTCACATTCCAATCGCTGTGTCTCTTATCCGTTACAAACATTAAGGCAAAACACGAGCAGGTTGAAAGCAGTGCTTCTGATTTTCATGAAGTTTTATAACCAGGAATTTGAGACAGGCACGGTGAACAATAAAGGTAGGGTTTACTAAATTAATGTATTACATTTTAGTCCCTCAGGTTGTGGAGTTAATTTGAGATTCAGATTGGAACACGACAATGGACAGAAAAACAAAATGGTGCCTTTGGTTTGAGTAGCTCAGTTGTTGGAGGCTGTGCTGGGCTGCAGTGTGGATTTCATTAATGTGTTACTGTGGTTAACCTTGGATTTACTACATTACTTTACCACACTTCTCTGTGGTTTACCATGATTGCCTGTTCTTTAACATTCATTTACTATGTTTTTCCTACTGTGCTTTACAGTTACTTGCTACCATAAATGTTTTTTTTTTTAATCATGTATATCTTTTAACCTTTTAATGCATGTTCTGTCCTCTAAATACTCCCTGCTTTATTGCACAGTCAAGAAATTATTCTGCAAGTCTCCTTTGCGGGTGAAAAGATAATTGATTATTCAGGAGTCAATAATGGAAATTGATTTCGGAAGTCCAACTCGCAGCTCTTAATTTTCAAGCAATTTCAAAGGTGTCCCTGCTTTTATTCCTCCTTTACTGAATCAATCATCCCCCAGCCCCCAGCTCTCTCCACTTTCTATTTTTACCAGAAGCATGCCGTGCATTGAGGTGAATTACAAATTACACCTGAGCTCTTTGACAAGGTCCCTCTGGATCGAACTATAAGGGATTCTGCACTAGCGAACCTTGTCCAAATAATTTCACAGCATTCAGTTCTCCAAGGCAACAAGTTCTTTGGGGCTTTTGACTGGAGAGCTGAAAATGCGAGTCTTACAAAGGAACAAGATAGTGCTAATTAGAAGTGGTGCTCGAGAACTGAGATCGCTTTAGTTACATAGCTAGAGAGCATTTCCCTAGTATCGAGCCTTGCAATCAATCACATTGTAATCCTTTCTACAATAATTGTGTGTACCATTGTGACACATGATGACTACATTACAAAGCAGGGCAAAAAAACCAAACAATATAAGTGAATATGAAGGCGTAGGATCTTAGGAGTGATTCAGTGCTGGAAAGAGGATGTCCTGTCGATGTGTGCACACACTAAGCTGCTGGATGGGTGTGACATCATCTGTTGCTTATCTCCGAGATGCCCTGTATTGAATTGTCTGGATCTATGCTAGAAATCTAGAAGTGCTCCACATTAAGTTATCTGCTGGACTGTAATCTTAATAAAGGAGGCTGAGTGAAGGGGCTTTATAAAGCAGTGGCTGACAGAAGAGTTAAGGTCTCCTCTACCTGCTTCTCCTGGAAGAATGCATTCCCCTTCCTCTGAGCTGACAGCTAATCACTTGCCTGCAAATGAAGATGTCCCCTTGCCTCCTGCACGAAATCATTAAATTATCATTAACCAAAGTGGAATACGGCAGGAAGGCGTGTCTGCCCTGGACTCAAAGAAGTGTTCTTGAAACCAGTTGAGAGGTTTGTGTTGATTTTGGCCACGACTAGGCTGTTTCTTTATTTAAAGGTTGCCCACCATGCTTTTAAAGCTCAGCTCTATATATTCAAAACCCTCTAAGCTCAGTTTTACAAAGTTTATAAAGTAGCACCCTTTATTTTCCTCAAAAAAATATACGCTGCCCAAAATCTGTAAGCTTGGTTTTAGGCCTCAGTTCAAATCTCGGGCTTTCGGAACTAAAGAGAAGCAGCATGCTTAGTAGAACTCAGAGGTAGAGTGCTGCGGAAGAAAGAAAGAGACCTGCAAATTACTGTGTTTAAAAATGGATGGGTGCACTAGCTGAGGGAAGGGTACATTAAGCTTCAAAAAGCCCAAAGTGGGACCAAATTGGCAGTGTTCGTTCAGAGGTGTTGTTTGAGGCGAGCCTTTGATGTGAAATGAAGTGTTGTTTTGAACCCTCAGGATTGGGCTAATAACACTTGCAAGGACAATCACCCCCCACCCTCACTCCCATGTCTTATTTTGTATTTTTGTAAATAAATATCAAACCACAGTTGGTTTATCTAAATATAAACTCACTAGGTTTGATTGAAGTTCTTTTCACTGAAAATCCACTCTATTCTCCCCAAACCAAAACATTTTTTTGAGCAGGTCTCCAAGGTAACAAGCCTTTTTTATTTTTTTTTTTTGGTGTTTGCCTGGAGAGTTAACAACTGGAGTATAATCAGAGATAGTATAGTGCTGTTAAGGTGCAGAGCTGGAGATCTGTTAGTGATAATTATATCTGTATAACGTGTTTCACTCAATCACGCTGCAATCATTTTTTACAATTGTTGTGGTATAGCCCTTGTGCTGTTCTGGTGCATGACTACATTTACAAAGCAGGATAAATAGCCTAACATTGAGCTAGGGAGAGAGGGACTGTGTGATTGAGATGAGACTTATGTATATTCAGACCATTAGCCCTCATTTAGCTGTGGAAGGCTGACAGACGTTCATAGTCCTCTTTCTATTTGCTTTATTTATTAAACATTCAATAAAGATGTGGAGACTTCTTATCGACTCCCAGGCAAAGACTCTATTCCTGTTTCCTTTAAAGAAAACAAGAAAAAAAGAAGTCCTTTTGAATAAAATATTAATTCCCCATTGTAACAGAGACCTTCCAAGGTCATTCAGAATCCTTTTTATCGTGGGAAATGAACAGACAGCAATAAAATAAAAAAAAATTCTGAATCCAGCAAAATTCAATTTCCACAGCGGTGGCATTTTTCTGGAAGAACCTCGGTTCTCTCGTCAGGGAAAAAAATAAAATTTGAGGACTAATTTGAAACGCCTGAAACCCGGTTCTTATTTATTTAGTGCGTGGCCCTGTCAAAACATTGATGTTTCCTTTTCAGTGTTTGTGTGTGTTTCTCTCAGCGTAAGCGAAGGGCAGGCACAATCAATAGGGCTGATTAATTTTGCATGAAAACTCACTGAGTGGAGTCACTGGGGCTCCTGTGTTGACGAGGCACATGTTATGAGGGTACACCCATTTGCATCACTGAACCCAATATACTCCGTTTCATATTTCCAAGGCAGACAAAGGACTGTAGTCAGGCTGTACAGCTATGCCCAAAGGCTTTACATCACTTAGACTTTTAGAATTGAGACACAAAAAACATAATTTAGATCTTTCAATTAACTTCATGCAATCAAAGAAACTACAAAATGATATCACAAAAGTCTACCGGAAGCCCTAATAGCAGTACAGTGTTTCTTTCATGTTAAATTTTGAAACTTTTGTCACTATACTGGAAAACTACAAAGCGAAAGTAATTCAATATGTGAACGTAACATTATTCAGCAGGTTTCATTTGACTTTATGAAGCACAATTTGTTAATTCTATAGAGTGATGCTAAACCTTTGGCCATATCTGCAGGTGGGCTTTCTCTGTTTGTTTAAATATGAACCTGTTTAAACATTGAAGGTTCATCCATTTGACTGTGGTCTTCAATCGGCCATTACTTTAATTAAGGTGTTCAGTTTTGACCCCTCATTAAGTTAAATTCCTACTCTCTGGCAATTGTCTGGCATTATAGTGAGCCTGAAGCTGCCATGCAGTATTGTTTGATTGCTAGATGGATAGGCGACTATTTCCTCGCGATCATTGCCTCTCGTTCACCCATTTCTGTTCTCAACTCTGAGACCACTCCTTGTGATACAGCAGTAACTGGTCCAGTTTTGCATGCAACCTACCAACTGAGTGCCTATAATGGGCCCTGTCTGCTGCTCCCATGTGACTCGCTTGCAACAGGGAGATGCATCAGTTATTACAGTTTTATTTTATTTTTGCATTTGTTTCCCATGCTTGTGCTATGCAGCTGCTGCTCTTTGCCATGCTTTCAGTGAGATGTTTGCTGCACTTTGCATTGCGGTCACCCTGGTACTCTATAGTACATGTTAATGTTAACGATGCCTGTTTAAACAGGTAAAGAAACAGCTTCAGAATTGGCTCTTACAGCATATACATACAGTACATACACACATACACACAACCATACATTTACACAAACACATGCAATTCTGAACAGTGTGAATTTCCTTGATTTCCCAGTGGAGTCAATGACCTCAGATTCGGTAAATGACAAACACAATTACAGAACTGGAGATCTGGGAGCTGTAACCACATGACAGGGGCTGTCATAAAGACATCCGCAGGAATTAGCAGATTGAGCGACCTACAGAATGACGGCCATAGGAACAAGTGCTGCCATGTATTGCCTATGGGGGTATATATATATATATATATATATATATATATATATATATATATATATATATATATATATATATATATACACAAAATCTCCTTTTTTGTTCTAGCGGTTGTTCATTTCATAATGTGGGAAACAGTCCTTAATGTACCAGGTATATATACAGTACATCTAGTTTTAAGAAGACAGCAATCTGTGCTCCACACTACAAGCGATTCAGTGTTGTGTGTGGTAATGAGAAGAGAATTTATTGTAACCCATCAACTTGGACAAATAGGCGTTGCTGTCTTCAGGGAGATAGAAGTGACAGCCAGTTTAGGGTTATTTATTATTTACATTATTTTAACCAGGATGCTTCTCAGTCAGGACAACAATGCGACACTTTCAGATGGGGCTCAGTGGGGTTCAGTTTATTATTTAAAATACAACCGCCTGTCAAGTCCTGAGACATGCATTTTAAAAACGAGTCTGTCGTTTTCAAGTTTGATTGAGACAGCATGACAGATCTCGTCAGCATAACCAAGGTCTGGTAAAGCCCTAGACAATGTTAGGGTTTATTATAATCTGTAAGCAAGGCAGAGGAAGGAGCTCCACAATGCTTCAGGAGTTGCTTCAGTTAGACATTATCTTACAAACAGTACAGTGTCCTGAGTTGAAACCAAAGGCCCGCACAGGAAGACAATTATCTTGCAAGTCAAGACCGCTGCAGAGAGGAGTGATGCTATTTGTTTATCCTAGATAATGACAGTAATTGGTAAAAAAAAATCGGAGTCCAGAAGAGACATGTTCACGTTTAACATTCCTTTATTATTAACAAAAGGCAATCAACTTAACCTTAACAGAGGCTGAGCCTGGTTTATATCAGCCAATCCCTTTTAAGGCGTGCTCTCAATCTAGATTTTTATTGGGCAAAATAGAATCATTTGTATTGTTTAGTGATGTCTAATACACCACACTATTATGTGGTTTTTTTTCTATGTATGAACATGTGTTTTTGTTTTGTATGGGGCCAAATTAGACTTCTTCAAACAAAGGCATGTCAGCTTAGAGGGTGTCTACTGTTGGATAGGACCCGACAGGCTAAGATCTGTGGCGTTTGCAAATGTGTGGCCTGTAAAAAACATAGAAAATTTTAAATAGCACACAGTGCCACCAGGTGGACAATCGTAATCAAATCTAAAGCTATTACGGTCAACTTGGACCAAGTTGTGCATTAGTTCTGGTTTAAGATTGGTTGGGCAAATAAAAAAAGATATCTTCGCTCTCCCTAATTTTGACAACAAGGAATACATTTAAGCCTCCAGCTGCATAGCAGCCTCAGCCACTCCAGGTGCTCCTTTGAGCCTTGATTGTCGGAGACTGGTGCACGAGATGCGTAACGTGCCAAATAAGGCTCAGGTGAGTCTTATGAATGCATTGTGAACTGTTTTATCACCGCACTGACTGTTTGTATCGCTGTGTCTTAGGAATTGACTTATTTTGATGAACCTGTGCTGGGCATATTTGTTGTAAGATTCTATTCCGGATATAATACATGGTGTCTTGCTTTTTCATGCTGTTGGCATCTCTCATGTGTTATCTGCATGGTATTAAAATCAGTACTAATCAGTACTGTAAATATATCGAGTTGCTAAGCTTTATTAATAACCCTCCCCCTCCTCACACACGGTCTCTCTCTCTCTCTCTCTCTCTCTCTCTCTCTCTCTCTCTCTCTCTCACCCTCAATTAGGAAACTCTTCACTCCCTGATCAATGTCCATTCTTACAGCTCTCAGATTCCCACCCCCGGGAGAGCTTGGCATCGGGTCTCGTCTTACACATTCTAGAGCAAAGGCAAGGTTTGAACGAGGGGTTCCTTCACTTTTTAAATATCAGAAGAAAACACTGCAAACTAATACAGACCACTGAAAAATAAAAGATTTTGTAATATTTGAAAAAAAGCCTCTTTAGTTGTATCAATGTGGAGGAAAGTACTGCTGCACAAGTGAGAATAACGATTTCTTTTTGGACCCGTTTCTGAATATTGATTTATTGGTTAAATGAACAGGGGATTAAAAGGCAATTTCAGCTCTTGTACTTGCAAATGCACAGTTCCCTTATGTTTCTCATGTAACAGTGGCAAATACAGATGAGTCTATCTTTCCCGTGAACACCGAATAAAAGATTACAAGAAAGCTAACCACATCGAGCGATAGTAATAAAAAAAAAGGTTGTACAAACAGATTCCTTTAACCCTATAAAACAGCTGTTGGTCTGTGACTGGAGAAGGCGTAAGCATGTTCCTGCAATGTTCCATTGATGTTGCTGAATGACGGTTGATTACTTTCCCTGTTTTTTACTTCAACACCATCAGCATATTTGCGCGTATCTTTCAAATGCCACCGTGGCTTTTGGAAAGAGAAATCTGTGTGTGTTTATTTTCTAGTTTTGAAAAGGTTTAGGTGTTGGGAGAGCTTCAAAGCCATCTCAAGCCCACACTTGACTAAATAAACACAGAGTGAGCCAAACTGAGCTCATCCCTCTCCAATTGTGTTAATTAGAATTTTAAAAATGTACCATGTTTCAAACTGGAAGGGGGGTGGGGGGCTCGACTTAACCCCAGAGACTATGAAACACAGAATTCATCACAGAAACCTAAGCCCCCAACACAGGCTCCACAACATGACATTTCAAACTTGTTCATGTTCGGCATTAAACTGCTTACATTCTATCTATCTATCTATCTATCTATCTATCTATCTATCTATCTATCTATCTATCTGTCTGTCTATTAATCTACTGCATCTATTTAACAAATGTTTATTAAATATGTCATATCCTCTTTAGCCTCTGTATAAGTTCCAAAGGAAGTTATTTTATGTATGTATGTATGTATGTATGTATGTATGTATGTATGTATGTATGTATGTATGTATGCATATTTCTGGAGCCATTCCATTGGAATTCACATGAAAAAAATAGGGTGACTGGAATATATATCAATAATCTAAGTTGTATAATATCTTGATACTGTGAAGTGTGTTTGTATTTTGATGTTAGTGTGCTTTTGTGGTAGGAGTCACACTGTATTTGAAAGGTTTATGAGAACACCCAGCAATTCTCCTTTAAATAGACTGCAACACATCTGTCTACGAGGAAATGGAAAACTCTTGAGAACAGCATTCACCCCTGTAGTCAATCTAAACCTCTGGTACGGTTGGTAACATAAGAGAGTCGCCACATGTACGAAGGCATCCGTTATCTGCATTAAACAGCATATTCTGAATGATGATCGTGATCTGTATGTACATCCATCTAAATATGAAAGCAATCAGAAGGCAGCATCTGATTAACAACCACGCACATGAAGGACAAAATTAATTTGCTTAAGTATGGACTCCTAATAGCACGTCTGACTTTTAAGATTGGGACCTCTCTGATTGCAACATCAATAGGTACTTTTTGTGATGTTCCCAGCAGTCATCATCAAAGGCACTGTTCTTGAATTTGAACAGCAAGCTCTGTCTTGAGACGGACTCCATGTGCGATAGACTAATCCATGTGGTTCAGATCTGTGACTCCATAATTCTCGGGACGGGATGCAAAACAGTTTCAAGGCAGTGAAACCTGGCAGGTGGAACCACCAGACTTAAAGAGGCATTCCGTTCTAAGAGGAAGTAAAAGTGGTGGTTCTAGAATCTTGGCATCCATGTTCTGATTCGTGGGCTCGCCAGATTCCATTTCTCTGATGTCAATGTTTTCTTGGTGTCTGGCAGTCATGCTCCTGTGCAGTGTTCAAAGGCACTGTAGTTTTACCTGTAGGTACCAAAGATTTACTCAACCATTGCAAAATTCTCACACCTACAAATACCTGCAGCTGGTAAATGACACTCTGAAGCTCTGATACAGCTCAGAAAGCATTGAAATCAATGAATGCAAATTCCAATAGATGCTAATGCATTATCGGACAGTCCTGTGGTGTTCCACTTCAATTCGTGGATTTGTGGCCATTTTTTCAAAAGATCCCCAGCATTAAAAAAATCATCATAAAATAACAACAACAGATGTGGCATTCAGATGTTACTCCTATGCAATCCCATGAACTTCTGTATCAATTCATATGAATCTGAGGCCATTATATTAAAGCTTTACCTGAATGTAATATCAATGCGGGATCATTTTACAGGAAACACCTAGAACTTGTGTTTGCAACGTGGCTGTACTATTGGGGAAAAAATGTAAATAAATAAAATAATGAAACCGGACTTTATAAATGTTTTCCCATAGTAAAAGCAAAGTGCTCTACAGCATAGTGAAAGCATGGTAAACCAGGGTAAACTGTGGTAAATGCATGGTATAACCATGGAAAAAGCATGGTTTAGTGTGCAACAACAGCATGGTAAACCTTTATAAGGGGTATGAGTCAATGCACATATAAAAACATGACAGCTAGTGTTTTATGCAGCACATAGCCCAGGATCCCAGAGGATCCATCACTAGTTTCTATTACAGAAATGTCAGAAGAGGAAGCTGGATAGATTCGTTCACTGCAGCGGCTTGGTTTCCATCCTCCGCGGGTAGCAAGGATGACACGGCATCATCCAGGATGATTAAAGTTGTCGTCTTGGAATGTGGATTTTGTTCTTTTCTCGTTTTGTTAATGAGGGTGCTGCCCACGCACTCTCCCCAGTGCGGTGTGGACGTGAATGAGAGTGCATGTCTGTGTCAGTGTGTGTGTGTGTGGGGAGTGTATGGCGTTTGAAATATTTTCTTCTGATGTATTTGTGTCATGCCTTGCCCTACCTGTGGGACTGCATGGTCTCCTCGCTCGTTATAAATCTGCCCTGGGGGCAGGGGGTTATGGGGTGCAGAATTAACAAGGAGATTGTAATTGGGTCTAATCCAGCTCGAGGTTGAGGGGGGAGAAGGTTTAAATCAAAGAGTGTAGCGCTTTATCGGAGGAGGGCTAAAAAAAGGTTTAAAATGCAATTTGCTTCATGTACCTCGCGTCGGCATTAGCAGCATTATCAACTGGATCCTTTTTCTTTTGCTTGTTTTTTTTTATACATGCATTTGGGATGTATGGCAATGGTACAGTTGTTTCAATTACAATGCTGAAGATCAATGCAACAAACGGGATTGATATCTGATCACGTGCTGTGTGGTAGGTCACATGACTGGACTGTGGCTACATCATATAGTGAAACTGAGCTGGGTGGTTTTGAACCAGGACATATGAGCAATTACTGTATGTGTGTGTATATATATATATATATATATATATATATATATATATATATATATATATATATATATATATATATATATATAGGGGAAAAATGGCATCCTCATATGAGCTATAATGCATTTGCGTCTTCCATATTTCCCAATGTAAAGACTAGTACAGAGTTTTCGTATCTGCCCCCATAAGAGCTTGCCATTAAAGGGTTCAGTAAAGTAAAATAAATTGCACCAGCTGAAGAGGAAGTCGTGACACCTTGAGATTTTCAAAATATTGTCTTTTTCGCTGCAATTGGCCACAGCTTGCACAGACTGCATTCAAACTAATGCTTAAACGGTTCTTTTGATATTCCAGATGAATGCAAGGGAAGCACAGAATGCAAATGAATGCAGCTTGAATAAATGTTTAGTAAATGCATTTTAATTTAGAGCTCAGCTGTCCAACCTAAAAGAGCCGTGAAGACTACCAGGGAGGAGGTGAATGCATCACTAACAGAAACAAGAAAATCACTTTGGCTTACTAAAACGCTGACTGCATTGCTTCTACAGCCTTGAATGGGACAGTAAGTTCTATTCTGGAACCCAATGCCATGTGTTATAGCATAACAACTTGTATCTCAATTCTATTAATCAAGCTTGGGCTACTGAAAATTCATTACAAAAAAACTTTTATTGAGAAACAGAGACACTTCTGCATTCTCACCCGAAACAAGAACCCGACAGGTTAGAAACCCGATCCCTCCCTATCACCAACCCAGGCTCCAGCCTGACCTTCACCCTATCCTGGAAACCCACAATTTGATGGGAGAAGTCTAGCCACGCCCCTCGAAGCCTTGTCAAGCACATGGGGTTTAGGAAGGTAACTCAATGCAGAAGCAGGTCCAGCTGCACAAGCACACAGAGCCACAGCTTTCACTTCTTAGGCTGCCTCTTAGATGTTTTGCCAGACACATAGCACCTGCGGGCTGATGGCTTATGTGTTATTTCTAAAGGTTGGAATCGAAAGCCAAAAAGGCAAACCCCAATTTTCTGTGCATGTTAATAATATGGAAGTTAGTTTTGATCCCACCCCTGTGTTTTTGCTGAACTCACTTGTAGCTTGGCACTGAACTATAAAAATGCATAACAGCAATGTCTTCCTCTGTGAGGCTCTTGACATGAGAATCATCAAGTTCATTGTTCACAGTAAAATGTTTTGACGATGGTCACTCGATAAGCAGGAAGACACTGCCAACATCAACAAGCTCTTGCAGAATGGAACAAATATTACATCTAAACTGCAGTAGCTTCTCTGCACACTGTCCACTATATTGCTATTCTAATTTTATATATATATTATATATATATATATATATATATATATATATATATATATATATATATATATATATACAATTTCAATATATATAGGGATGCTATAATGGGGTCAATAACTCGCCCAAGCTAGAAAAAAAAAAAAAAACGCCACCTGGGTTAATATTGAGTTATAAGGTCAATAGTATTTATACAAATCTTTGCTTGAATTGTTAACATAGAGCCTTATATCTGCTGAACTGATAATACAAATATTCCAAGAGCTGGATTGAAATCCATAATGCATGACAAGGGTGTCAAGGAAAAATAAATAATTTCATATATTTTACTATGCAGTGGAGGTCATGTATATGTGTGTGTATATATATTTGTTTAATATATCTGTCTACCTGTGTAATATATCTGTGTAAAGACGGGTGTAACATGATGGTTTATTTTAGTTTTAGTCAGACAAGCAGCTGTGTAACATTTTTAAGTTTAGTCCGGCAGGCAAGCCATGATATTTGCTCGCTGTTTATTAGATTTTAAAAGACGTGTCTCAGTAATTAAAAAAAAAAAAATTCTTACTGTATGAACTAACGTATTTAATATTTAATTCAGTTAAAGTTAACATACCACATATAAAGGGTCAATATATAGTGATTAGTTCTTATGCATTTAACATGAGTTCAATGGGTACTCATATGCTTGGTAATGTAATTACACTTAAATTGCTGACTTCTACTTTAGCGCTTTATATAGAATAATTTGTGAAGAGGTTGGAAGGCACAAGAACATGCCATTGTCTTAATCTCATTTTTTTTTATTTTTGCAAGCATCAGGCTGTATGTTACATACAGCACACTAATTTATTTGAAATTAGGGGCAGAATTTTTCTAGTTCGCTTGAAGCTGTCACTGAAAAACTTGAAATGCAGCTGTTATTGATTTGCGGATTATTTTAATATGCTGTACTGGTTTTTACAATGTAATTGTGCCTGTGTGTTCAAATCAACATACAAATCTGTATGCTGTGTGCCCCCCTAGGGTTTGACTTTATTGTGATTAGCTCCTGGATAACAATTTTAATAAACAGAATGAAAATGTATAAAGCGCAGCAGGCTCTAAGACCTGGGTGCTGTTTTTCTCTCTCTGTCTCTCCCTCTTTCTCCTACCCAGTCTCGCTCCCCTTGTAACGGGGTGCTGTTTGTGTGTGTCGCTGACAGTGATGACAGCAAGGCAGCTGTGACCCCAGACTGTGGGAAGGCTGCCGAGCCGTGATTGGGGGACACAAGGTCATGACCCCTGCACAGACAGCTGAACATCCCAAACATTCATTTGGGGCTTTGTGGCGCTTCGCTCGTGCATATCCCAGCTCATCGCATTTGGAGGAATCAACACGCTTCCCCTTTCCCATCACAGTTAACTTATTCTCGGAATGCTTGGAAGATTTTTATGCTTAAAGCTGAACCAGATTTGTAGGGGAAAACAAACACGCGCAGAATCCCGGATCCTAAAACATCAGTGTTTGAAATGTTCCAGGGAATTTTTTGGTTGCTTAACATTAAACCCAGATGGCATTGTAATGAAGAAGAAAACCCTCCATATGTCATACGCTTTGCCAAACAGATTGAGAATTGTTTAGCAAACCGTCAGGTGCACCCCTGTCCTAATGAATCAGAGAAACCTACAATGGAAAAATGTATATATCTGTCAACTATTCATGAGATCCATCTTATAACTCACATCATCATAAGCACTCACTGTTGACAGGTCTATGATTCAGTTCTCCTCGGATCTTAAAAGCTGGTCCAAGCTGGGTCTGGTCATTATTGGAATAGGGGACCTCCAAGAAACACCAGCTGTGTTTTAGGATGTAAATCTGGCACACAGCAGAGGGCATCCCTCCCCTTTGGGGATGAAGAACTGCGAGCTCCGCGTTGATGATTCTATTATTATTACTATCATGTCTGGACTGCAGAAGGCAAACACCACAGCCTGTACACAAGTGCTTTGTGTTTGTCTTCAGTTGTACAGCCTGCGACCTCCTTCATTATGCAGGCAAGCACGGGACGAGAGCCAAGCCAGTCATATAAAGAGGGCTACAACATCACGGTTAAGAAAACCCATTCAACAACAACAAAAAAAAAAAAACGTTGCACGTTAGCAATTTTTTCTGCACAGTAAACAAAAAGGAGGATATCAGGTCAAACATGAAGCGCTCTTCCTCTGCTTTTCAATTGGCTATGAAGTAGGATAGGAGCAAGAGAGACTGCAAGCATTTCTCTATATTTGTTTGGCTAGGTGCATTAGGGCACTAGGGTGGTGATGCCACTGATTGTGTTACTATAGCTACAGGACCATTGCTGTTGAAGCTGCCTCTGTTGGACGGCTGGAAATGGCTGGTTGTCTTTGAACCAGGCACCAGAAGGGAAGCCAGACTGTGTTCAAGGCAAGGGCATTTTCAAAAGGTCTTGGTGTTTTTCATTTCAAAGACCTGATTATGATTGGAATCCTTTAAGTCTGATCCCCTATTGCTGTTACCACGATGCAGTAAGTGTTGTAAAGACAGTATTGGTTCCACGCGGACATTCCTCCAGCGCCTCACAGAAGGACTATCGAAATTGACCACATTCGACAAAGTCAAAATCCGAAAGGGAAAAGGGAAACACTTTAAAGGGGGAAGTGCAAATTCCCTAGGAGCAATGAAACTATTGTTACTGCATGAAACTAGAACTCACATGCTGTACTCGCCAGAAAGAGCAGTTCAATTCATACTCAGAGTAGGTTTTTACAAGTTTAAAACCGCTCTGATCTTTCAAAGTTTGCCCACGATGTTCTTATCTATAGCATTCCCACCTTAAAGAGGGGAAATATCATTTTGTAAAATTAAACAATCTTGTGAGTGTTGGTTATGATGTGAAAGCAAAACGGTGTTTAGCTAATCCATCTTCAGAAAGGAAGGCATTTTAGTCATAAAGGTACAGAAATGTTGCCACAACACCCCTCGTATAAAAGCCTTGCTCTTACTGAGTTTTTTTGTCTTCACACTGTGGGGGTTCCCAGTCCTGTCCCTGCCCAGCTGGGCTTGTATCTCTCACTGGTGCACTATTCATCTCAAGATTGTGTTGGGCCAACAATATATAAAGGAGCATTTTAGTAGGGAGACTGGCCACTCTCCACCCCCCATCCCCACCAGGGCCCTGTAAATCAAGAGAAACCCGAGCCGACCAAAGAGTAACTTGAGGGGAGATTAAAGGGAGAACAGGGCCCTGGGCTCCCACTGATGTCATGATTATAAAGACAGGGATGTTCTTCCGAGTGTGGGAAACAAAGACAAGAAGAGAGAGAGAGAGAGAGAGAGAGAGAGAGAGAGAGAGAGAGAGAGAGAGAGAGAGAGAGAGAGAGAGAGAGAGAGAGAGAGAGAGAGAGAGCGGAGATAGAAAGTGGATAGGTGAGAGAGATAGGGAGAGGAAATGGGTGGGCTGAATTAATGAATTAATGAATATTCTCTATTTGAGTTCCAAGCTTCGGCCAGAGAGACTAGGACATGTGGTATAATGTGGAAGACAAAGGAAGGAGAGGAAGACAACTATAGGGATAAGGAAGAAAGAAAGAAAGAAAGAACAGATGGGGTGTTAGAAGACAAACAGTCCAGGGAAATAGATTGTAGCGTTTAACATAAACACAGGGTCGATGTGATGTGAAACTGGAAAGGAAGTCATGAATCTTTGAGAAGGCCTTCCTGAACCTAATCTTAGATTTTTTATTCTCAAATGTAATACAACTTAGACAAAATCACAGCAGAAGTCAGTGAGCAGCTTAAAAAAAAAGAAAAATACATTGACAATTATCCACGCTTGCAAACCTATTCACAAAACTGTATTGTTCCAAAGACTGTTTTAATGAAAAAAGAAAACAGGTCTTCATGTTGCCAAAGAAGCTGACAGCAGTTTCCTTAATACCAAATAGTATTTCAGTTATCAAAAAAGAAAGGTATTTAACAGTTTAGACATACTGTACTAAACAAAACTTAATAAATGAAATGTTGGTCATAGAATTTTCTTTTAGTATTTCTTCATTTAGCATGTCAGTTATGGATAAAATGTCCACAAGCTTTCAAAACTGAAGAGCAAGCAAGACAAACAATGCTGAGCACTGAGGGGAGAATGAAAGAAAGGGGAGAGAGGAGAGAAGAGGTTTTGTGAGCCTAGAGGAAGAGGAGAGAAGAAGGAGAGGGGAGAAGGGAGAGGAGAGGTTTTGTGTAGCCTTGAGGAAGGAGAGACGAGAGAGGAGAGAAGAGGTTTTGTGAGCCTAGAGGAAGGGAAGAGAAGAAGGAGAGGGGAGAGAGGAGAGGAGAGGTTTTGTGTGCCTAGAGGAATGGGAGAGAAGAAGGAGAGGGGAGAGAGGAGAGGTTTTGTGAGCCTAGAGGAAGGGGAGAGTAGAAGGAGAGGGGAGAGAGGAGAGGAGAGGTTTTGTGCACCTAGAGGAATGGGAGAGAAGAAGGAGAGGAGAGAGTGGAGGAGAGGAGAGGTTTTGTGAGCCTTCTGCTTTCTAACTCCGTCTTGCACACACTGCAGAGAAGTTGTGGGCTTTATAAATCCCTAACCCAGGACTCTTTTGCAGTTTGCAGCTGTTAAACCCGGGTACGTGTTTATTTATAAAGCCACTTCAGGTTCTGCTTCCACTTATCTGCAGTGTTTGCTTTATCCACCATCCTGGGTGTATTTTCTTCAGGTCTGCTCTGCCCTGTGTGTGAAACAGGCAGTGTGTTTACCCTAGGCCAGTTCAGAAACTGCTAAACAAAAGCTACAATATTTCCGCACCCCCTTCCCCTAAGCCTGGGATTCTTTTGCCTGTCAGCAACTGTCATCTTGTAGATCCCCCACCCCAAGGCAATTTAACTAGGCCTTTTTTTTTAAAAAAAAAAGGGTTCTTTTGTTCCAAACATTGTGCTGTTTTAACTTACTTAAAGTAAGAGCATCACTTTCTGAAGGAGCATCTGTGTCAGCAATAACAAGCTGATTATTGGAATGCGTTCTGATCACTTGCAGGCCTCTCACCACTGTATTTCTCTTCTGTTAAGTAATGTTAATAAGTGGGTAATAAATCACGCCCAGGGGGAAAACACCAGAAGGGTTACTGTAGAGTTGGAGGTCTTTAGATCTCCCACTGATAAGAAGGGCTGCTGTTCCCACAAACGTATTTCTCCTTCATGCAGGTAGAGGGCACCATTCCATACACAATCCAGCAATTCCTGTTCGGCAGGAACAGCATTTCAGATTCACCGAACCTCTTTCTCCTGAGTAATGTGTGCTCCATACTTCATTTTCTTTCTAAAAGTACAAGCAAACTGTCATTGCAGTATTCTGTTATATGGAATTATTATGTACATATGGTGGAGATGCCCTTCATTTGCTCATTTTCGAGACGTGCAATATTTTTGTTCTGTGTTCGTGGCCAGACCTGGCTCAAAGTATTTTGTTATATGCGTTCTAGTTAAATAAATACGATATATTTCTATGCTGGGTTGATGTCTGTGTGCAAAGTGAAGGGTGCTTTGGAATCTGTTGAGTTCTGAGGGGAGAGGAAGAAACTAAGACACTTTGCAGGTTCACAGCCCACGGCCACTGACCAATTAACTATCTCCTGCAAAAAAAAAATAGAAATAAACCGAGCGAGAAACAGGAAATTGGGCAGCCCTAAGCGAGGCTGCCTGTTCCACCCCGGGGAAGATGAGTTGCAGTGAATCTCACTGAGGGGCCGATCAATGAGCAGATAGATTGCAGTTTTCAAGCAGCACCTTCTAAATCAATTAATCTATAATGAAATCTATGTGCCCTCTTAAAGGGACAGGCCCTTTGAGATAACCAGCACAGCCAGCTTGCGGAGCAGAGCTGGCGCAAGGGGTTCATGGGGGGGGGATTGGCGGCATTGCTGGTAATGGCACTCGGGCACGGGGCACTGACTCTCATACCACACTGACTGATGCATGATATTATATTGAAATGCATTATACCTTACTGTATTGATTTAAAGTACACTAGATTATTACTGGGACCGAGAGCTATCAGGCCTTTGGGTTTGAAGTACCCACACCTATGAAACATAACAGAATAACATTGGAACAAAAAGGAAACGATGTTTAACTGGACACTCACACAGCATGTCTTTGTACTGTGACTACAGCCCTGCTCTAACCTATTACATCTCATCTTGAGCATTGCAGCTCCCTGTTTGCTGGTAGGCTGTACCTGTCACTAAACTTGGAAGCCTTCAGCTTGTTCAGAACGCAGGTGCCAGGCTGCTTTTTCACACTCGTCTTTCACAACATATTACTCCAGGGCTGAGGTGCTGACATGGATCGCCAGTCAGTTACCGGATTTATTTTAAAGTTACCGTAATAACTTGTAAGGTCCTTCATGGATTAGGGCCATCCTATCTCCAAGAACTAGTAACTTCACATGTTCATATTCTTCCTTTGAGATCAGAAAATGCATAACTCTTAGTTGTTCCAAAAAAAAAAAAAATTGTCTTAAATCAAAGGGGGACCTTTTTGCTGTCGTGCTCCTCGTTTGTGGAACTCTATTCCGGTTGACATCAGGAAGGTTGAACCATTGGATTCTTTTAAGTCTAAATTGAACACATGCTTTTTTGAATGTGCTTTTATATAACTGGTTGTCTCTGAAGTGTGTTGTACACATGAGCTCTCATGTTTTGTTTTTAACTTTGTACAGTGCTCTGGGATGCCATTGTGTGACGGGAGCTATATAGAAGTTAACTTATATTGTATTGCATTGTATTATGAAGGGACCATCTCAGATACTGGGGAATCTTTATCTCTAGTCCTAGCATTGGAATGGGTGAGTGAAACGAACATCAATAATAAGACGTTCCTTATGGACTGTCCTTCAATAATCGTTCATTTATTTTTGCATGGTTTTTCACTGTGATTGTTACAGGTTCATTAAGTTCAATATTGCCCTTTCATATTTTTCAGACAGTTGGACAAGCATGCGTGGAAAGTACTTTTTTTTAGATTAAATACTGCAAACTGTTTCATCCGTCTGTCTAGTTGGCTCAGGTTGCCTCTCCTATCAATGATTCTTCACTTCAATCATTCGAGGGTGAATGGCCTCTCCTGAGGCCCTATCTCCTAATGGAGCATTTGTGAAATGTGTCAATGTGGCTTTGGGGGTGCAGTATTCTATTACAGCGCAGATCTATACAAACTGTTTTGGAAGGTCGCAGTAGAAAACCATTGCTCTGTGGTGCAGTGAGCTGACGGAGAGAGAGTTTAGCTTTGGTCATCATTATTGTTCACTGATTGCTTCTCAATAACCAGGGGCAACAGTTTTCCTCCAATTACACTGTATTTACAGTTGATTTTTAAAATAACTTGGCGTGTAGGGTTTCTCTTCTTGTCAGAAGAGATGTCTTCTAGTCCAGCTGATACCCTGATGCGTCGCTTATTCAAAATATATAGTAAGAGACACCCTACAAAAATGATGTCAAAAATGAAGATTTCGCATACACCTTTTAAATATATATTTTTTTTTATTAAAACCTAGAAATAAATTAAATAAAAAAGGAATGTTGATGGTTCAGAGTTTAAACGTTTAAGTTAAAAAGAATTGCACCTGCAATATGCAAGGCAGCTTTATCACTCCATCTGTGGGATATACTGTATACAATAGTGTCACATTTTAATAGAACACCTCGAGATTTGTCATTGATATCCTTTATATGGCGACCTGCATGGAATCCTCTGGGTGTTAGAATTTCAACTTTCAGTCAGTAATCAGTGATATAGAAATACTCATGTGTGAAAATGTTAGACCAAGCTATGCTTTAATTAGGCTTCTTAAACAACTTCTAAAAAGTATCATGCATTTTGCAATTTGTGGCTATGTGTCATTTTTCTTTTGCTATTTTATATTAATTGCATGAGTGGCCTATTAAAGCCATCAATTAAATTAGACAATCACCAATTTGCCTATTTTGACTATTTTCCAAGGTTTTCAGTTCCAGTGGTCTGATTTCCTATACCAAAGCCATGGGGTGTTCTAATAGACGTGCACACTGCTGTGCAGTGTAAGGCACACATCAAGGTTGCACACATGCAACATGTAGTATCCTTGTAGTATATCAAAGAATATTAACAGCAAAAGGGATTTTTTTATTTTCTGATACAAATGCCTTTAATACGTTAAAGCTTAAACAATTAAGCACATTGCATCCCGAAATGTAAATAATAATGAAACTCTATGTGGTTTAACACCCCTAATGAAAAGGTTTGGTGATGAAGCTTCTGTCAGCTACAGCAGCTAAGTGGTTCCTTGAGTGTATTTTATATATATCTTGCCGGGTTGAAGCTTCACAATAAGTGATGAATGGGGCCAGTGTTTGGATGTGTGCAGGGAATTACATTAGAATTTTTGACATTTATTAGAAAGCATTACTGTCTTACCCAGAGATATTCACGGGTCACACTTCAACAGGCTGTAACCTGTCCATGATGAATTAGGGTTAGAGTTTAATGAGTAAGTTTGGAATGGGTCAGGAATGGGTGTTCACTTCATAGGAGTTTGATAGGAATTTAACATTAAAATTTAGTTCAAGCTTGCCTGTATAAAAGATTTATAAACTAATTGAAAAATAAGTATAATAACCTGATCCAATTTAAAAAGCAACTTTTAAATGAAGCCTTGTTTTAATGATTGATTCAGAGTTGATCTGGTGTTGATCTGGACCTTTGTCATTAGTTTATAAATAGGGTTACTATATATAAAACTAACCACTGGCAAACTAAATAACACCACGTGTTAATATATTTATGTAAGCCAGCTGATAACTTGAAATAAAGTCTCACCTTGTTTGTGGCTAATTTGTGATCTGGGAGTATTTATTTCTGTGGTGTGAACTTCACTTGGGAGTTGATTCTGGTCACTTATTTTGAAATCATGGTCACTGATCAGGGCTATAATCAGGGCAGTGTTTGAAATAAGACTCCCACTGCACAGCAGCTAGATCCATTCCTGGTTTTACAATGAGTTTAATAAGACACGCCTGAGCTTGTTACCTATACACTGTGGCTAATCAAGCTCGTAGTAAAACCTGGAATGGGTGAAGCCGCTATGCAATAGGAGTCATATTTCCATCCCTGCAGAATTCTATTATATTGACTGCAATATAGCCTAGCAGTGGTGTTTCAGCTAATCTTGTGATCTCTTTCAGTAGTTTAATAATACAAACACATTTAAGTTGTTATAGACAGCCAATCTTCATATACAGGTGATTTAATATGGGAAAATCTAGGATTTAATTAGAGTGGTCATTATTCACAGGTGCAAGTGCAAGTTTCAGTCTATTCTATTCAATTCTATTCTATGACATGTGCATTCAAGTGCATGTCTGACAAATGAATATACTGTAAAGTAGATTCCCAATGAAACCTATTATATTAGCACATTTCTTCATTGATTCCGAGTATAATATTAGGATATCATTCATTCAGCAGCTGTCATTATTCCATTCAAACACTATTGATTTGGTGGGACTCTGTGCTGCACCGTAATCATATCAGATCCTTCCCTGCTTTATATATATATAAAAAATAATTTTATTTAGCCTTGAATCCCATCAGATGACATCACATCATCCAGCAATAGACTGACCTGTAGTATTTCACCTCTGGTGGAGTCGCAGCGAACAGATCATGCCTTCAATCGTGTTCCGGCGCATTAGACCGGGTTATGCTACGACAGCATGCTTGGATATCACATCAGATTATGTCTTCTCCTGTACCACGTAATATACTGGTGGATTGCAGTGTGACAGTGATGTAACACATTGTTCAGATCAACTCACCCTTACCGCATCGCTGAATCTTTTTTTTTTTTTTTTTTTTTTTAATGTGTGTATTCATATACGATGTATAGACCCCTTTAATGTATGTGACACACCTCGTTTTGGAGGGTGGCTTGTTTCTATTACAATCATAATAACATTCTGCTGATTTTCCTTTGCGCCTAGGCACTGAAGACAATGACAGAACCAGTTTCAGTGACTGCGTGCGTTTTTCATGTTATAACCATTTGTGACATAAAGAGTAGAATTTGGGGTGGGAATCCAAGCCACATTAAAAGAAATGCTAAAACAATTTTCAAGTGGCTACATTAAATAAATCACGCATATGCTTCACGGCGCATAAAGAGAAATGTTACATTAATTGTGTTTTAAATATTTTGTTAAACCAGCAGATGCATATATAATTCGATTAGTAATTGTTGCATTTTTGTATATGAGGGAAACGATATTGCGCTACTGTCTCTTTAAGAAAAAGACTTTTTTTTAAAAATGAGAATAGGAAAGAATAGGGGGTGGGTTTAGCAATGACAACGCTCTTGAGAGTGTGGAATGGGGGCGAGTTGTAATCTAGTTATGCTCATTCAATTCAGGGGCAAGGCAAGAGAGAGAGAGAGAGAGAGAGAGAGAGAGAGAGAGAGAGAGAGAGAGAGAGAGAGAGAGAGAGAGAGAGAGAGAGAGAAGGGTTGTAGTGTTAGAAATCATCACAGGGAATTAAACACACACACACACACACACACACACACACACACACACACACACCACAACAGCGATTTTTTTTTTCCCTCGGAAATGTAACCACTTCAAGAAGAAGAAAAAAGAAAAAAAGTGTTGTGACATTACAATATTTCAAAACTGCACTCACTCCACATTCATTCAAAAAGAAAGAAAGAAAACGGGCAACTCGAGTCGATGGTTGTATTTCCAGTTGAGGGGACCAGAACAAACGGAAAGTAGTAATTCGCAAGGATGTCTAGGATTGTAGCTGATGTGTTGTTGTTGTCAGTGTGATGCGTCGGCTGGTGCTGTGGTTGAACTCAAGGCGCACGGGAGCGGAGTTTACAAAGTTATTTTGCGGTGTTCCAACCCTTTCGGTCCCCAACCCTGTATTTCGATTTAACGATCGGGTTGATGTGATTTCTATTTTTAACTACTCTGTTTAAGTTTGGATTATTTATTTATTTATTTTGCATCTGCTGGATATTCAAAAAGACACATTGGGGTTTTTTTATTTTTTATTTTTTTTCCCCAAAGGGGGCACCCACAGATTCTTTCCAACAATTGCCCGTTTATTTATCAAACACTGCACAATAAGGGCAAGATGGTCTTTCAGCTCACTCGGGGTGCCCTGCCGTTTGTGGTTGCGTTCATCTGCTCGGCTCTAGGTAAGAACATTTCATTTAATAACAGAAATGTATGGGACTCAATTCTGATGCGTTGCTTTGCTGCAATTTGTGAAAATTCGTTTTTTAGGTATTTCATTAGTTACTGGTTCCTGTTTACAACCGCGCTGGAAAACAGAACTATGTTGTGGGAATGGGATTTAAAAAGAGGGGTACATAATAATAATAATAATAATAATAATAATAATAATAATAATACAAACTTCAATTCTGATATTTTGAATAGACTTTGGGTATAAAGTGTTAATTGGCACCCTTGTTAAAATACCCGACAGTTTATGTTTTCCCCTGGCTTTGAAAAATGCAAATCCGGCGGGTTCCACAGCCTCTTCCAAACTGCTCAATTAGGCTTCGATAAGAGTTTCTTAAGTACTATAATAATAAATTTACCCATAAACCGCATTTCACATTAATAGATTGGCACAATTTTGTTGGCTGTGTAATACAAAAGGGGACCGAAAATTTTTACGTTACGTTTAGCCGCCGCCCCAAGTTGTACACAATGCAAAGAAGGTTTACGCCTCTTCCAAAATCTTCGGATAAAGCTATTCCTTGATACCCCTTTATGTATTTTTCCCCCCAAACCACTTTAATTTTTTATAATAAAATAGGATCAAGGGTAAAAAAAAATAGGAATGAAATTCTCAGTGCTTAACATTTGCGACTTGAAAACTTGTCGTGCAGTGTCTCTTAGCTGCGAATTTTACCGTGGTGAACTTCAATTGCCTGTTGAAGTTCAAATCGCCCAAAAAGGCGACCCGGAATTCTTTTTACCCCCTGTAACGTAACGCCCCCAGGTTGTGTCCCCATCCCCCGGAGAGGTTTGACGAGTCTATCCGAAGCATTCTTATTTTTTTCCCAATGGGGGGGCGGAAAATTGAGTTCCGGACGCCCGTTAATCGGCGAATATGAATTATAACACCTCTTTGTATCCAACCGTAAAAATAAATGGTTTAGCCAAATTCTCCACAGTGAATTAAGAGTCACGAATTGTAAACGCTGAACTTTTAACAGCACGTCACAGAGAATCGACGCTTTAAAATGGTTATTTTCGCCCGGACAACTTCAAAGGGGGGGGGGGGGGGGGGGGGGGGGGGGCAGGTGGTAACAATTTGGTAAACCATCTGGTAGACAAAATTTAAAGGCTTTTTTTTTTTTTTTTTTTTTTTTTTTTATAACGGCGATTGTGACTTCAGTTCCCTGGGCCAGTCAATGCTGCAGTACAGTTACCAGACCGCATTAATCCCGAGCGACCCAGATTAAGTCAAGATAAGGCGTTATAATACCTTGAATGTGTGATGGTAATAAAGCCATACCGATATAATGCCACATCCTTACCTAAGAGTTCAGCCTCAAGCCTGACTGCAGTTATGTATCAGATTCAATGAACAGTGATCAGTGAATCAGAGTTTCAGTTTTTCATTCCGACAGTCAGAATTCCATTAATAAAACACGCAATAAAAATGTAATTTGTCATGTACAGTAAGCATAATGCAGCGGGGCATGTGTGCTAGTTTTGTTAAACCTTTTACATGAAAACACTGCTCGGATCTCATTAAAACATTATTATTATTACTTGTATTTTTTTACGGTGCTGTAATACGTAGCTTCCCTGTCCATCAGCAGGTCGTTCTTTTCAACGAGTTGCCGATGCAGTCCAGTTTCTAATGTATTTCAATCAAGACAGAAATGTTTTAGTTTAACTGATAATGTTTTACACTCTATTGTCGTCGGAATATTATAGCACTTGCAATTTCAAGTTTAGGGGAAAACACATTTCTGGAATAAAGTCAGACCAACATTTTCTAAAAAAAAAATAAGCAGAAGACTATACAATCAGTCCAGACTGCATGTATCTTCTTGTCTTTTTCATCCCAGTTCTGTTGTGGCAGATAGTTTCAATACAATAACCCACTGTAATGTGGCATGCTGTGTGCTCTATATATATATATATATATATATATATATATATATATATATATATATATATATATATATATATATATATATAACAGTTGGTTCCCCAGTGGATCAAAAATATGCGCAATATTGCCGATCACAGTACCGTCAGCATCATTTTGTTTGTTGGGAAGAAAAGCTGTGGTATACAGCTATAAAAACAACCCGAAGTTACTGTATTTGGAAACTGAATGGTTTGTCATGATGCCACGCATGTCTGTATGCGTTTAGTTTGTTGCAAATACAGTAGCCGAGTAGCCAACTCTTTTTACGCGACGTTTACCACAAGTCAGACGCCATACATAACTCAAGGGAACGGGCGGAAATACATCTGTATTGTTTTAACTGTTACAAAGGAAAACCGCGAATAAATAAAGGAATAAATGTTTAGAATAATATTTAGAACATAAGCTGCTTTTTAACATCGTCGAGCGCTGCCCTCCGCCCGTGCCAGAGGACGGAATTCTCTTTAGAGATGGGTGGTATTTTCAGGGTCACCGGGGGCTCAGCAGTTCAAACGTTTTTGGGAAACGTTTAATAGTTAGCGTGGCTGACGAGACATTTAAAAGACAGCAGGAGGGGCAGAATGCTGTCGCCCTGGGAAAAGATTACCTTTTTTTTATATAGGTTATACGAGTTTTGGAACAGCGGGTACAACGTGGGTTATTCCGCAGGATGAGCTACAGCAGTTTAAGATCTTGAACTATGAAAGAAATACAGACAGCAGGACGCCCCGTGTGAAAACTAAACCGAGGAAGAACTGCAGTGAAAGTGCAGTGTATTTAAAAAGGACCGCAGTCTGTACTAATATAGCTGCAGTGTTACCGTGCAGGGTGCATTGCAGACAGCTGTGCGGTACTGTACAGTTAAGTACGGTGATTCTAATTAATTAGTGCTACGCTTTTTGCAGTTGAAAACATGACAGTCTTACTTTTTAATAGAATATACAGGTCACCGTTAACCCTTCTTTTTTGTTAAATAGCAGTGGTTAATATTGTAACGGTAGCTCGGAAAATCACATTGCAATTTACACTTATAATTTTTTATAACCCTTTTTAAACTTGATAGACTCCGCAGGGTTAATGTAAAATCGAAAAAAAAACAAAACAACGTATATTGGACTAACAGTAAAAATGTGTTTACATAAACACTGGCGAGGACACATGCCCCCCTTGTCAGGTGTGAAAATGTAATAGGAAAGAGATAAACTCTACACAGTCCCTGCAGTGTCCTGCTGAGATCTGTAGTGGCTTGCTTTCTTTCTATTACTGGTTCACACCTGATAAAGAAGCAGTGTGTAATTCTGGGTGCTTGTGTAGATGGGTTTTTACTTGGAGTGCTTGCTACCCAAAGACTTGAAAAAGTGAATCGATAGAGTGTGGCAAAGGCAGTACAGTTTCACGTGCTCAAGTTAAAAATAAAGCCACGCGTGGAAGCATTTGTCTACCAGGACAGCACTTTTCTTTGGTTTTACTCAGGTTTACCGAGTGAGTGTTTGTGAGTGACAAACTGCAGTCTGTCTGTGCTGCTTTGCTCTCAACCCCATGTCAACAGTGCTGAAGCAACAGCAGTTACTGTTTTAAAAGCGTTTCTTTACTCCAATGCTTCATTTGAATCGTGCTTTTAAAAACACTGTTATTGGTACAAAATTAGTAAGAAAAAAAAAAAACTGAAGGACACTGAAAAGCCTTTCAGTTAAATTTACGAGCTCTGTATTAAAAAGCTGTATCATTTTAATAGCTGTTTCTGCAATCTGGTGCAAATTATACCATTTCCCAATCAGTCCGTTAATGTGTACTGGGAGCTTATTAAATTGAAGTGGCTTCCCTTGTTCTCAACCCCCTGCATGTATGTTAACATTACCCTTCAGTGCACAGCTATTTCTGAAGTGTAAGAGTATAGACATGCACTATTTCTACATACACCGTTTTTGTTTATCTATAGTTGATCTCTTAATATTTACAAAGCAACCAGAGAGACTTCGTTCTCACAAATGGGGCTGACACACATACATGCACTGTAACTTCCTATGTAACTCCCAAGGATCCAGTTTAAGTCAAGCCACATATGTCCGAGTGGTGCTTCCATGCTCCAGAGGTCTGTAATTACAGGTTTTGGGCATGTCATTATCCCCAGTACCACCATCTTTAAAACATCACAGAAATGTATCAAAGGACACGGTACTTCCTGTAAACAACTGGACACTTAAGACAAGTCAAGAAATAAAACCAGACAAAGAGAAATTCCTGCTGAAAGTGGCTGCTTCTCCACCACCAACACCCTCATGTGGGTTTTTAAAAAAAAATTTGTTTCAATTTGAAACAATTTTTCTCACGGTTACGTTTTTGAAAAGGTAAAATTGTACTCTTTCATGTTATAAGATAATAATAATAATAATAATAATAATAAATAATAATAATAATAATAATAATATAATAATAATAATAATAATAATAATAATATTAGCTGAATAACAGATTCAGCTAAATTCCTGGTATGTTTATTCCCAGTTTTTGTAAGTTCTATTCCTTGTATAGTGCTGTTTTGGCACTCCATTTGATTAAACTGTACATGCAATTTGATTTATTGATGACTTTGGGGTCCTTTGCCTTTTGAGGGTTGTTTCTGTTTTCAGAACTCTGCCAGAAGCAAGAAGACAGTCAAATAAAACAAAAATGTTGCTAACCTCTAAGAATAGGCTTTAGAAGAATTATGGAAACATCTGGGTAACGCAGACAAACGTTTGCATGCAATGGGTTAAAAACAAACTTTTTTTTTTAATATTTAAAACTAATACTTCTTTAAATTCTTTCACTCAGATCTAAAGTCTGCAATTTTATTCAGACTAGTTACATCCCCATTTATCAAACAAAACACAAACAAACAAAGAGAAGAACAACAAGAGAAGCAGTGTCAATAGGGCCTCCTGTTTAACCCCTTCACCTCCAGAGCTTTGATAGAGCTGTATCTCCAGAACCGAGCAACAACACTCCAAAGTCAACAATCTGCCAGGTTTCCTGCGTTTCGGAACCAACTTGTGAACAGATTGATGACGGTCTGCATTAGTTCCAGTGGCTTTTTAAAGGGGCCAGTGCACATTACCAGAAACCCATGTAAAAGAGCCTTTGGAAAAAGAAACTTGTTTGAGGACAAAGGGTTATACAGGGACCTTAGGGCTGAAAGGGCAAGGTAGGGACTGGACTGAGTCTGTTTTGAGCATCCTGTGTGACTCACAGCAAAAGCGAGCTGATCTCTGTCTGCACTGGTGACCTGCGCTGTGTAGAATTGGGCACCTTGTCGGTGTGCTGGGAGGAGACAGTCTGTCTCTGAAGGTTGTGTTATATCCTGGGACAGGCGGGCTGCATGCCACTCTGCAGGTCTGCCGGACAGAGCGATCATTTTCTCCATTCTTGCGTGAGATCAGTGGCTGTCATGCGTGAAGCATGTTGGGGTGAAACAGCAGGGGAGCGTGGTGGAGAGCATTTCATACAGTACAGTGAGTGTGAGCAGAAATAGGCTTTGACTTTAGAAGTGGGTCAGGTTATATTTATTTACATTTAAGGCTTTTACTTTTTTCGAACATTCCATGTGTTTTTTTTTTTTTGGTGTTTTAAATGTTATTAATACAATACAACACAGATGTATTTTTATATAGCGTCCTTCACATCATGGCATCCTAGAGCACTGTACAAAGTTAAAAACAAAACAAGAGAGCTCATGTGCACAACACACTCCAGAGACAGCCAGTTATGCAAAAGCACATTCAAAAAAGCATGTGTTCAATTTAGGCTTAAAAGAATCCATCAACCTGCCCGATGTCAACCAACGAGGAACACGACAGCAAAAATCTCTGGCTCCAGTTGATCTAAGATGATTTTAAGAACTAGTTCTGCATTTTCTGATCTCAAAGGACGAATAGGAATATACAGAGTTAGTACTTCTTGGAGACAGGATGGCCCTAATCCATGAAGGACCACTAGTGTGAGTTGTTTTATTTTGTCACAATAGTGTGTGCTTTTATGTGTAAGATGTATTTTGCGCGTGCGTGTGTGCATGCATGCATGTTTGTTTATTCAGTTGGTTATACGTCACCTGAGCCTATATGTGAGTATTCCTGACTTTAGCTCCTGTGCACGGACAGCAGTAAAGATATAAATAGGGGCATCTTTGATATGTAGGGACAGATGAGGCTGAACATCCAAGTCTCTGACAGCCCAGGCCTGCCACACATTCAAGCAGTGCTAACAGATTGTGCTGCAGAGCAAGGAAGGAATACAGCACAGCAACTCTGCTCCAAGCTATTAGAAGGTCTGATAGATTTTATTTGTGCACAGCAGAGCACACAGAGGAATGGACAGTTGGCCCCCCCGGACACAGGCAGGCAGCCAGGCAGGCAGGCGGAGGTGTTGGGTTAGCTGCCCGAGGCCAGCAGTTAGGAGTAAACATTGCTGGACTCTCAAGGCGTTTCTTGGTGTTTGGATTGTAGGGAGATCTCAAACATGGGTCACAATGACTTGTGTGACTTTTCCATTAAAGCCAGTGGTGACGATTGACTGCAATCTCTCTTTATTGCCTGTCTTCATTAGTGCAGACGCTCCTGTCTCCTTCTCTTCCTTTCCTTCATTCTCTCTGCCCATCTCTTATCTGGATTTAAATCCCCTTTCTCACGTGCAAAAATAATTTAGCTTTGGTTTGTGCAAGTCCGCGCAATGAAACTTCCCACTCGGTCATTGCTCTGGTGCCGGATTTGAATTAAAGTGGTGTTTGGAAATTATTGATCCAAATGATTTGAATGGAGTTAGGAAGGAAGACTTAAGCCATGGTTGTGCTTTGTTTATTCTGCGTTTTCTATTTGAACACTATAATGGAATAGCCTGTTTAGATTCCTTTACAGAAAGTGCTCTGGAGGTTTATAGGGCCAGCAATAAAACCCCAGCAATCCACTGTTATCAGGACAGATAAGAATGCTGATCTGAGAATTCCCAGGTGTTTGCATCAAGCCATTCTGCAGAAGAATTAGCAATGGGATTTTCAAGTAGCCTCTCACTGGGAAATCTGGACACTACTACTTAAAAGCTGTGGTTGTTAATTATACAACAAATTGACTACAAAACACTGAGATAAGACAATCTCTGTTAATAACGGGGTGTGTGATAATGTCGATCTCTCAATCACATGTTTATATTTGTAGCAAGGAGATAGTTACTGCATTGGAATGTTTGCAAATGGTGCGTTTTAATTGGCTGTGGATCTGAAGTATTTATAATCAAGAAGATAGTCACTGGAAGGTTCTACAAGCCCGCCCGAAGGCGCAGATAGCCCCTGGCATGCGGGTGTCATTGGTGTTATAGTTTTTAAACAGTCTGCTATGATAAGCACTGGAATCTGTTTCTTGTTGCTTGGTCTCTGTTCTTGTCTTCAGGCTTACATGGAAGTCATTTGAAAAAATGATTTTAGTCATTTCCTTACAAAATCCTTCTCAGATAAGGAAATTGAAGAGGAACATCCTGTGCCATAAATGATTTCCTGCGTACTTTGGCGCAGGCAATCGGTACAAACCGCTACTATTCGTCCTTCTTTTCTGAAGACGAGAATACGTACACACACAAACATGCACCCTTTAAGAGATAGGGAACAAGTCTGAAGTCAAAGTAAACTCCCATATACATCTGCATGCATGCTGCCAGTTTCACAGTACAGCAGGCAACTCTAATGACAGATGATGTATGCAAATATAAAAGTATACCAGCCTCCTGGCCATCCGTTTACTGCATGCAACTGCACGCATTCCTGCATCCTCGCAGACAGGATGTGGGAATCTCAGAGCGCTCTGCTGCGGTTAATTCGGAGGAATGCACTGACTGGAAGGTATTCCAGAGTTTCCCTGGCTAGAGTGGAATGGGATCAGGATGCTGCAGATCCCAGCTGTGTCTTTTCTCAGCCCCATGGACCCGAACCCCTCTCTTCCCAGCGCTTTTGTGTTAGCACTGAGTGGAGGCATTCTGTTACAGCTTGCAAGACTGCAACTTGTCTTAGTAGATGACTGCTTGCAGCTGGGAAAACACAGCATGTTGGGGCAGATTTACTTTGATACACTTGGTGTAGTAGCGGTTACCTTTTATAAACATTTCTGATGGACGAGAGCAAAAGCTGCCCCTTGCAGTAAAACAGGATTATCTCTGAGGCCCTTACCTTGAAACCGGCGGGGGATGTGCTTGGATGACACAATGAGCTTGCTAGGGGAGGCCTTCTATGAATACAATGCAATTTCAATGAGGAACCTCAAGAAGGCGCTGTACAAAGGCTGTGCAAAAACAAATGACCACACGTGGGGGCCTGATAATACGTTTTTGCCTGGCCCTGAAAACCCTGACGAGGACATCAGGGGTAAGCCCAGATAAAAGCTAAGAATGAAAGCTGGGTATTTCAGGCATGCTGGTTACTGCCCCCCTCCTGAGTCGATAGAGTGAGGGGGGAGCCCTGTGTTTGCTGGCAGCAGGGTATGAAGTGTTTGGTGATATTTGAGTATCATGGACAGACACTTGCGTCGCCAGTGTCCGGCTGAGGACCACGCCTGTCTGTTTGACTTGTTTGCTTATGTGTTTTTGCACATTGTGTGTTTTTGTAAATAGATAACAGAGGCCGGTGAGACCACGTTGGTTTATAACATTTCGTCTCAAGTGAACGGAACGGTGTGTTTCTGACCCCCTGGTGAAGTCCCTTTCCTAGTCCTAGGTAATAGAACACGATTCCGTTTTGACCCCTGCGAATTGTTTTTCTGACACTGCACCGGCATTTCTTAGAAAGTACTTGATGCATTTCTCTCCTACTTTCCGCCATTCCTTTGACATTTCTCGGAACCTGAATGAGTCGTAGAACTGGAATATTGATTGTTTTTTTTTAAACTCAGAGATGTGGACGGGGATTGGGAGGTGAGCTCGGGAGAACCGTGTTTACTGGTAGCGAGACACATGGTGTAGGATAACTGCTTTTGATTCTCTCAGTTCAGTTCAATGTGTTGCTGCTGTATTGACATGACCTGTCACATAATTCAATTGAGGTGGAAGTTCATTGAATTGGGACAAAATAAATACTAGGGAGCAGCTAGACTAAGGTCAATAGACACATTTCAAATAGGGATGATAAAATCAACAATACAATACTGGCATGTTGTTTTGCATTCAGCGTAAAACAGTAAAAGGTATACAATACTATACAGTATGACGGATAGTTAGGATATCATCAGTGCCTGCAGTTTAAAAGCTGAAGACCATGGCAACCAAGGCACACACAATTTCTCAAGAAATGATAATTGAGTTGCATGGTATGGTGCATCTGTTCCATGCAGGTACAATAATATGCTTTCTTATTATACTTCCCTGCAAATCACATCCACTGTGAATTCTAAGACCATTCATTATTCTGCTTAGGCAAAGTTTAAAAGACCCCCCAGCAAAGAAACTATTACTCTAAAACTGTGCCAAATAATTTCCTTTTTATATGAGACCAACCCCTTTTTCCACCCCGCTACAAGAGAAAGGTAATTGTAATGGCCGCAGCTTTGTGGTCTGCTCTTGTTATTATTGTTATTCTTATGCAAGCACTCCTTTGTTGTCACAGTTTCTTGGAAGGAGGGGGTTGGTTGGATGGACCCCCCCCCCCACCTCTCTCTCCTTCTACACTGCCCATTCCCTTAACAGAAGAAAAGGGCCACATTAGCAAATCAATTCCCAGGCTTCATCTAAAGAAAGGAGGAGGCAGGCCATAAAACAACTAACAGGGGGTGTATGGGGCTTATTTATAAAAAAAAAAGAATTGCAGATGAGGTTGAAAAGGTTTTTTTTTTTAACTCCATCCCCCTTTCTTTCTATCTTTCTTTTCCCCTCCCCTTACTCCTCTCCCTCTCTCAATATCTATAGCAACTGAAGGACTTGTATTAGAATTTGGACGGGGGCCTTATGGAGCGACTGCACCACAGACAAACTGGGATTGTTACTCTGGGGGAATGCAGTGATTAGGAATCGGAGGCGCTCGGTTGCTTGGTTGGTTTGTTAGTTGGTATTTTAAGGAAAGGGGGGTGGGGGAGCTGGGCAGATTGATTTATTTTTTAATGGCTTTAGTTTCAAATTGAAGGCTTTTATTTCAAGTTTTCAGGGGCCAGACATAAGGGGTGAAAACGGAATTTCGGGGCTCGGATAGCAAGGTGCGTTTTTAGAAAGTAACCTTTTACTACGTTAAAACGCTGACTGGACCAGAGTGTTTCAGGGTTAAAAGTAGATATTTAAAACCATTTTTAAACCAGTTTTTTGTTTACCAATAAAATCAGCAAAAGTGACCGCCTGATTGTGGTTAAAGTGGGAGAGGGTCAGGGAGCCCAACAGAAGGAGAGTGAGTATTACAATAAGGGAAATGAAGATTCGGTAACCTGCTCTTTCGAAACAAGCTCTAGGTTGACGGCCATTTCGGGTGAGAATCCTCTTGGAACTTTGCAGCGCAGTGCAAACAGAACGAAAGCCAGTCCCAATATCTTGTGAAACATGCCACACCATGTCTTCGTGAGAAGCAGTTTAGTATTGCTGTGTAAAAGTAGGACCTTTAGGCTGTCATTAACTAGAGACTGTGGAAGACGTGCCTTGTTTATTCTGATCCTCCTTAACAAATTAGCAATGATTAATCTGACCCCTGACCTCTCTGGAGGGGACTCCGGACGTGTCGCCGTGGAGATGGTGAGGAATGGAACCCCAAGCCTCCCGACCAAGGAGGGGGCGGGGACTGCAGGATAGTACACGATTATAAATGACTGAAAAGAGCCAGCGTAATAAAGGGCGACACACACTGTGATGTATTCTAATGGAGAGACAGACTGGCACGTAGACAGGTGTACAGGCTGTGTGGCCATTGAGATTTTCTGCTGTTGTGTTTGTTGTATTGTAAAATCTTAAAACTATATTACATTTCCAGATTCAAGCCTTTGCTAGTTAAAAAAGAGAGTGAGAGATAGACCGAAAGATGGATTGAAAGACAAAAATTGATAAAAAGTTGGGTCTGACGGGGAGATTGATAGATCCTGTAGGTAGTCAGATACATTGACAGACAGAAATGGGGTATCCACAGAGACAGCTCCCCCAAGGTGCATATATAGATAGAGATAGATAGATAGAAGGCCCTGTGGCTTTAATGGCATGAACATCACCTCCCACCCCCTGTCCCTCTGCACTGCAGCGATTGCTGGATGTCATGACTCTGCTGCCTCCAGACGGTATAAATGGAAAATCTGTTTCTGATTCAGCAGAAAAAAAAAAAAAACATTAAAAACAAATGCACTTAATATGAAAATCCAGGCAGGCGGCCCCCGGGGCTCTGTGCCGAGAGCGTCACGGAGCAGAAACTGGCAGCCGATTCAATCCGCCGCTCTCTCGCTGCTTTGCTTTTTCAATACAGCAAGGTCACCTCTCTGCTATCCAGCACATACAGTATCTGAAAACGAGGATTCAGCACTTTCTCCTCAGTTGTCCTTCCCACAAATACCTGTTTAGATGATTAAAACAGGGCTGTTTCTGTACCAAGGATTCAAGCCACTAACCCAGCAAACCCAGAGTCTCTTTAGTGTGTTTCTGCTGTAAGTAGAAATTGATTTAAACTTAGTATTTGGATCTGCTGTCTTGAATATCATTCGAACAGAACCCCCACACTCTCAGTCAGTGATTTATTAGCAGTGTAATTAAAGAAGTTACTACAGACCAAAGGCCGAAGCAAAAATTGTCCAGGTTACTGTTTTGTCCGACAGAAATGGGTGTTATAGAACTGTGTGTTATCTTTGTACTTGGTAATGACAACGGGACCCTTTCCACATAACTTAAAACATTCAGAAGAAAGCCTACAAAAGGGGTCTTTAAATACATTGTGGAATTTGATTAACAGAAAACCGGTTGAGATTTAAACAATGTGGAATTTACAGTACATACAGCCTGCAGCTACCCGCTGTTCTCCAGGGTCACTTTTCATCACAGCTGCAGCAGACAGTGTCTCGTCCTGCCAATCCCCGACCACAAGCACAGTTGTATAACCCAGACGAAGCAGGGGCAAGCAAGGGAAGGCAGTGCTGAGCTGTGTTCATCAGTTTAGCTCAGATCCAAAAGCCAGTAGTCTGCTTTAAAAACCTCTTTGCAACATTTCCACTCGGTCGAGTCGCCGATCCTTGCCTGTAATATTTATAAAGCTGCTCGCAGCGCTGTGTCTCTGAACCTACCCCCTGCTGACCGAAGTCTGTTCTACTTTCTATAAATGTCTCATAAAAAGCTATTAGCTAAACACTGCTGCGATTAACCCTTTGCATCAAAGCGGGCAGGTAATGAACAGCCAGAGGAGACTTGTTTTCATATATATCTTCCACAACTGTATTGCACTTATTGCTTAAATGTTACCTTTGAACTTTGCCAGATCCTCTCTCTCTCTCTCTCTCTCTCTCTCTCTCTCTCTCTCTCTCTCTCTCTCTCTCTCTCTCTCTCTCTCTCTCTCTATATATATATATATATATATATATATATATATATATATATATATATATATATATATATATATATATATATAACTACAGCTGTCACCAGAAGTTCTGCATCGTCCTGTAGAATTAACAAATTGTGCTTCATATTATTGAATGAAACCTGCGGAATAATGTTACATTAACATATTGCGTTACATACCACTTTGTAGTCCATATACTTAATGAGAAACTGACAAAAATTGAAAAATGGGATATTTCGAAATACTGTACTGCTATTATAGCTTCTGGTAGACTTCTGCAATATCATTTTGTAGTTTCTTTGATTACAAGATGTTGAATAAAAGATCTAAATTACGTTCATGTAGTTTTTTTTTTTCCTCAATCCTAAAATTCCAAACTCGATATAGGAGCGACATAACAAAATCACTTTAAATAATAAATAAAAACAAACATTCAAATGCTATTTCACTGGCTGTTTAATTTGCCTGTAACATTCTCGTCTGACTCTCGGTTTCTTCCTTCCCCGCAGGTTCCCGTCCCCGGCAGGATGACTTCGCCCCGCGGATTGCGGAGCACCCCTCAGACCTGATAGTGTCAAAGGGGGAGCCGGCCACGCTGAACTGCAAGGCGGAGGGCAGGCCGCTGCCCATGGTGGAGTGGTACAAGGACGGGGAGCGCGTGGAGACGGACCGGGACGACCCACGTTCACACCGCATGCTGCTGCCCAGCGGCTCTCTCTTCTTCCTGCGCATTGTCCACGGCCGTCGCAGCAAACCCGACGAGGGTGTCTACGTCTGTGTGGCTCGCAACTACCTGGGGGAGTCCGTCAGTCGCAACGCCTCTCTGGAAGTAGCCAGTATGTTTTTTTTTATAATTCATTTTGGGGTTTAGAATTGTGTTGCTCATGAAAAGAAGGGTGATAGCCCTGGTCTTGCTGCACAGTACTAGTTTGCATAATAAAAGATTAAGAGAAGTCTCTGGGTCTGTGCAATTAACTGAGCACATGTGTGGCAATATTTATTTGTATTCAATCAGCCAGTTAGATTCAATTAACATCCCACTGGCCGATGTGTAATTGAATCAGAATCAATATTAAATGGACTTACAATTTCCAGCAGCATTCCTCTCCAGCTACAAAAGTTAATTCAATTGTAACCTTTATCTTTTCCCTAAAAAAAGATTAGAAATGTAATTGTTATGTTGCTCTGCATCCTTATAGCAAACTGGTTGCCATGCTTTCAAGCAGAACAGACCAAATTACAAACTGGTACACAATGGGCTCTGTTCAGCTTTGGCCAGGCTGTGGAGCTCGAGTCACTCCTTAAGGGTCGTGTTAGCAGTTGGGGAAGACGTTCCTCGGGCATGGCTGTTCACTGGAGGATTACACTGACCGTTCCTCCCTAGCCTTCAGCTGCAGGGCTGAGAGCTGAAGCCCTCTTGGGCTTTCCATGCCTTCAAACTCTTCAGTGACAAAAGCTTCATCTTGTGGTCTATCTGATCCTGATGCAAGCTCGTCGTGCTCCCAATGAAGTCCCTTTCACAGCACTCTCCTCCATCCCCTCTGTTAGTGACTGATGCCCCGGCTGGCTGGCGTCCACTGCTGGGATAGGCAGAGATATCTCCTTATCTGCTCCAGTAACCTTCAGAATGCTTTGACACAGAGGGCACCCCATTGTCTGTGCTAATGGCTTTATTGAGACAGGGAGCATTGTGCAAACACAGGATAAAGAACCCACCTTATCTGAAGCAGATACAGTCACCTATAGATGGGAGGAGCCTTGGATGGGTTGGGGGGTTGGGAGGCATACAGTAAGCTATAATTTGCAGTGAAATATTCTGCAGTGCAGGGGTTGCTTCTTAGTCTAGAGAACATGTTATGTGCAATGTGCAAAACTAAGGTGCATTGACGCCCATGAGAAAAAAAAAAAAAAACGCTCTCATGTTACTTACCCGAATGGGTTTCCCTTTGATTGTGATGGGATGTTTTTTTTTTCTTCCACCTGGCGGCTGTATATTGATATAATTCCCTGTTTCTCTAACTGGGACAATTTGGGACAGGTCAGGCTTTTGAACCTGCAATGCATTCTGGTAAGTGTAGTCCTGCTTCTCTTTGGTACCTGAGACAGGTAAAACGTACCAGAATGCATTGCGATCAGTGAACACAAGGTCATGTGGTAACCCTAGCTTCAAGGGGAAAAGTCAATAAAATGGTCTGTGCTAGTGTGGAGATCCCTGTGGAGATGGCAGTGTTGAGAGGTGTTTTGCTATTACATGCCATTGGTATGTTCTGAGTGTTAGCTCAGCTTTATCAAGAGTTTAACAGGTGCACCTGGGGTCAGGTAAACACTGCTTCAGGAAGAGGTAAACACTGGGATATCTCGATTGATTGTAGCCAAAGGCACCTTATATTATGATAATGCTGGTAATGTGTATGTTGCAGAAAGTCAGTGAAGCGTAGGTGAGTGTTAAACTAAACAAAAGGTCACAGAAAGGTGACACAGATAGACACCAGACTACACTGCTTACCTCCCTGCCCCTGAGCTCAGATAACTAGGCCACACTTCATTTCATACCGGCCCCCCAGCACAATTCATCCCAGTCCCTTTTATTACATTATTTAAGACTTTCATGTAGTCAAGCAATGGTTGTCTGGAGTTCATATTTGTCTGACTTATCCCCCCTCCTCCCCAGCACCAGCCCCCTTCCAGAAAACACACAAGTCCTGCTGGTGAGGCTCCTTCTATAAACTTCTTCTCCAGCTGTCGTTTTCTGCTCCTAATTTAACCATCCATACCGGGAGGGCTACAGTGCCTATTGTTCTGATTTTGTCACGCTTTGTATCCTACGCTTCCTTACAAGTGGGGCTATATTATGGTGTTGGATTGACCTGAGAGACACACTTCTAGGCCTGAACAGCATTGCATCACTTCCTGCATACAACCCAGATCTTCACTATATAGTATCTAGGACCAGGACCATTGGTCATCTCCCCAGCACAGCATACATCACTGGGGTTTAGGAATAATTTGGTCCGTCTACCAGCACCCCAGTATTGTGTGTTTGAGTTTAGGGATAACTATGACCATCTGCCAGAAACAGAGGTTGCATTTAAGCTAGACGCACACTATCTGCCAAAAGGTCTTCATGATGTGGCAGGTCAAATGAAGATTTTCAGGGTATCCTAATCTTAGTTTGTTAATATTCTGCCTCTTGGAAATGCAGGTCAGTTTACTAAGCCTGTCTCCATGCCCTGGCGGTACAGAGGAAAGTGTCTCATTTGTTAAGAGTTTGCCCTTCGCCGTGTGAAATAACAGGCACAGTGTTTATGCCATGCGTCACATATTTTCTGTACGAGACAGACATGGCTGAAAAATGTGATGGATTTCAAACAGGGGGCCCCGGGGGGGGGAAACTCAAGACAGCCTGACCCCCCCCCCCCCACCCCGAGCAGAGGTCGTTTGGAGGTCAGCTCTCTGCCAGGGAAACAGGTGAGGCAGGGCCGACAGCTGTCTCCCCGAATTTTGGAAATGAACAGGTGAAAGGAAGATCTGACGTTGTCCCCCTTTCCTGTTCTAGACTGCGACTCGGTCGAAAAGTCTGGGGGGGGGGGGGGGGGGTTAGGGGATCTGCCCCCCCCCCCCCCCCCCCCCCCCCCCCCCCCCCCCCCCCCTACTCGCTGTGCTGAGAAACAGCTGAACGAACCCCTCTCACCCCCCCCCCCCCCCCCACAAAACAGAATGTGTGTAAGCCTACGGATTAGATGGGGGGAATGGCAGCTTAGGTAGCACAGAGTCTTTCAATAAAATAGCAAACCTGCTATTTAATGCTGGTTTATTTTCTGCAACAGAGGGTCTGCTGGATATGCATAGGTTATTTATCATCCCAAAGGTGGCAAGGAGAGTTAGGAGGGATGTGCAGTCTTTTATTAGAAAGCCGTTTTACAGCTTGTCTGTGGTTTTTGAGGTTGCCTGAATAGTTGCACTAAAAAAAATGATGTATAGAACGAAAAATATACAACACACCTGTACTAGTGTTTTATATATTTGAATGTGGTCTGCATTGTTTCTCATTATGTATTTAGAGCTGCTATATATCTGAAGATTTTGTTTAAAAAAAAAAAAAAAGGAAATATTCCGTCTGTATTTTTTTCCATAATAATGCTGTGCCTTTTGAATTACACACGTGTAACTTACTTTCCAGTAGCTGATTATTTTAAGATGTGTTTGCAAAATCAGTTGTTTAATGTGCATAAGTACCTTTTTTCCTATGCCCCTCAAAAAAAGGGTGCGCTTCAATAGTAAAAAGATACAGCATGTAATTACAAAAGTTATAATTTGCAATGGTTTTGTCTAGCGTAACAATATCTCTGTCCCCTATAGCCCTATAACCTTCTCAACCCATAGATATACAATGGACAGTAACAGCGTGGAGGATTCGGATTAAGGACTAATGCACGCGTTTGCAATCTTCACTATAGCCAAGCTACACTAATTAGATTAGTCCAGTGCTACTCCTGGCCAATTTGCTTTGCAGTAAGAAGAGGATGATGAAGAAGAAGAATACAGGCTTGCTGGTCAGCCCTTCTGTCTAGTCCCATCGTGACTGACCCTCAAGGCTAAGACGGTCTCTGTGGCTTGACCTGGCAGTAACTAATGAATTAATTAGACCTGGCTTGAAACTAATGAGATGATGGCCAGCGTTGATCCCAGTGGAGAGAAGAAGGGGGGGATTTGGTTGTGTGGGGGCAGGAAGGCAGGGGGAAGGGGCTGACTTTGTTGACAACAGGTGGTGGAAGGCTTTAAGGCAGCCCCTGGGTTAATGGCCTGTGCATCTGTGTGGCTTTTGTGTGGATAAAATTACAGAAGGACGGACACTGCACTCGGCACACAATAGCTCTCTGGTCTGACGGGTCTGAGTAATCGCATTATATTGGAGCCATTGATCTGTGCTAGTTAGACTGACAGAGCGACATTTAATAACCTTTATCTATGATCTGTCTTTCTGTCTGTCTGTTTCTCTATCTATCTATCTGTCTGTCTGCAAAGCAAGTATATGTTGTTTGCAGTAGAATGCAGCAAGAAAATTGACTGATTATTGATATGTAAAAAACTTCCAATAATTGGATGAACCCACTGTTTTCCCTAAAATTATTGCAGAGAATATGGATGGCACCATGATCAGGGTATATCAAAATGATATAACCAGTAGAACCATTTCTGCTGCCCAGAGTCAGTTTGTCAGATCTCCTGTGTGCGGGTGTTTGGATTAACCATTGCCTTTTGTCCTCTTTGGGATGGACTGGAAGACTTTAGCAGAACGTAGCAGGATTTGGAAGGATTTCTGCCCCTGTGATGGTTCGTTTTGGCAGCACACAACTATAGTGAGCCAAGCTCTGGCTGCCAGCTGCTCCCGTTCAGGTGCGGTCCGTCCTGGTTAATAGATCAGGAATGTGCAGCGCTGAAAAGCAGGAATGTGTTGCAGGATTGCTCCGTGTTTCCAGGGGTGATTGATTCCCGGCGTCACGTGGCCTGCAGGCCTGGCAAACAGGCGGGAAGGAGGGGCGTGGGGATGTGATCCAAGCCAGCCTGGCACACGTGTGCATTGACAGCCCTTCTGGGGCTGGGCTTCGCGCCAGTCTTCCACGCACACCAGAGTGTGGGCTGCTGCTGGGATCTACAAGGCCATTGATGCAGGTCTGTTTCAGACCTAGTGTTCTGTAACATGTATCCTGTGCACTGCCCTATCTTTTTAATGTGTTTCCTCTATAATTGCATCTGTGCATTCTAAAAATGTTCTGCTATCCTCTCCTGCACCCCCATACTCAGGCTGTCTGCTCTAATGCTGTTTCTAATACAGTATAAGGCTACATTGCACTTAATCTAATGAAGTCCCAAATATATTCATAACCCTTCTATCCTTTCCTCAACCCTAATTTGAAGGATCTGTGCTCTGATGATCAGACACATGGATGCTATGCTTTTTACCTATCACCAGTATCTTTTGATTATTCCTGGTTATGGTTCTCTAATGGAAACTGCCAAAACACCCCATTTATTTTCAGTCCTTCAGATAAGACATTAGACTGAGTGGGTGCTTCTTATTTGCCTTAAAAACCAGATTAACATTCAAGTGATGCAGCCAGAATTTCTAGGAGTACTGCAGTGAGCGCTGAATTATATCTGCCAATCCATAGCACTAAAAGCCTACTTGAACCAGAGTGTATTGTTTTTCTTTTAGCTTAAGGGCTTTCGAGCTGGGTCTGAAGGGGCACTCTCCAATTGTTAACTGATTGAGGGAGGTGTGATTAATCTGCAGAGATAAAGGGCTGATTTATGGTGTTTGTCTTTGACCTGGAGAATTGGAGTCACCCAAATGCTGATCCCTTCCATTGGGAAGGTAATGGATTCGGGTTGATAATTTGGGTGCTGTGAAATGCAAAGAGGGTAGGCATTTTGAGGCTTCACTGCAGTAATATTAAGCAGATTACTTTGAGTAGAACGTGACAAAGACATTAGCTTTGCAATTGCAGGCGCTCGGCTAAATGTCAAGACCATTCGCATTTACGTTCAGATTTTTTCTTCCACCCAGAATATTCCAGTGTCAAACATAGGTGACCCTCCTCAGCTTACAAAGTATGTTTACTTGCACGGATAGCAATATAAAAATAATAAGAAAAATAGCAGATCACCATGCAGCAATTGTACCGCTAAATTAACTTTTAAATACCTTTGATTTCAACATTCGAATGGCTTTTAGTCAAAATGTTTTTGATTGGTCTTGTTTAAAAGACCACACCATGTGCTGTGCCTGTCAGTGAGCAGGTATACGTAACCCGGTCCTCCCCCCTCCTAAAAGCAATACATGCAGACTATTACTAGGTCAACTAATACTCCTTTTACACAGACAATTGGCCCATTAGCTCTTAAAGTACTCGGCCACACGCACAGGATTAGACAGGCTCAGTAATGGGTTTATTGCTGCTATGCTCTGAATACAAAAGAACAATAGCAAGGGCTGAAGGCCTCCCAAAGGCTGGCCAGGAATATTGCAGGTTTTCCTGTGCTGCATTGATTTGTGTTGTTGGAGCGTCTGTCCCACTGAGGTGCGTGAAGGTCTACAGTTTTTGCAGGTACAGGGGGTCACCAGAATTTAAACAATTTAAATTTAAAACACTCTAGTAAGTCCTATAGACAACAAACATTGTTAGCTGGATATATTCAGCAAAGACATAATCAAGTTTGATAACGTGACGATTGCTTCTGTGCATCAGTCATCTTAACTATAACTCCAAGCAACCACTGGGTAACTGGTAAACAGCAGGAGTGTAAAACTGGATCACAGATTGTTTTTTTTTCTGTTTAAATGGTTTATAGCATCAAATGCAAATTTCACTGACTTCTTGAAACTGTCTCCAGTGTAGCCAATTACAAAAAAAGGGCTCTGCCCAGCTTTACCATGTGTTAGCTTTTGGCAGATACATAACAGAACCATGTGGATAGTAATTTTGAGTGTCTCCAGCATAGTCTACAAACTGCTTGAAGGAGCTGGTTGATACCTATCTCCGTCCTGGTTGCTAGACCAACCCAGCATGGCTAACAGCATGCCCTGGCATACTCCTTGCGGGAGGAAATTAATTATTTACACAGGTGGGGCGCTGGGTGCTGGGAAGGTGGAGAGATTAACCTCACACGCAGGGACGCACCTTCTGTGGACGTCTTAATGAGGACGTCTGGATGATTATTTTTGATAGATGCATTGCATAGATTTGCAGTCAAGATAAATAGGTACAGACTGAAACTGCCACAAAGGCTGTTTCTTCCAAATTATAAACCACGCTTCCAACACAGCTGCTAGGTTGCTGGGTTTGGTCCCACTTGGAAAGACCGAAGATGGATTTTAAACTGTTTGGTTTAAGCTCCAAAGCTCCAGGGCTAGGAGATATGGGCTTGATTTTAAGCAGGGTTAGGGTTTGGGTAGCCACAGGCTGGGTTTTGAAAATGGGGGTGATTCAAGAGTTCAAGCAAGCCCCTTAGGCTCGGAGATCCGAGTCTAGTTTTTGAAAATCCCACTCCTTCATCAGCTTACGAGCTCCAGCTAGCTTGCTGCACATGCGGCTCAGCGGCGCACAGCAAGGCGTAATTTATAGGCTTCAATTTGCAAGCCTGCCATGTTGGGGGGTTTTTGAACTGTCAAGGATGGCCGTGTTTGGGGTTTTATGGGCAGTTTAAAGCATAGCAGAGCGGTGAGGTAACTTATCAGATGGCTCTTTGACAGCTTGTCTCCCGAGTCATGCAGGACTCCTGTTTCTCCTTTTAGGGAACAGCTGGAAACTTGGGAACGAGCGTTTTGAAGTTGAATTTTAATCTCCTCTGCCTGACAAGTGTAGCATTGTCAAGTGTGGGGGGACCTGAGGTTGAAGCTTCAGGTGCTAGGCTTTGAAGAGGCCAACTCTGTCTGCATTCACTTCAGCTTTGGGTTACCGGCAGTGGTACAGAGCAGTGGAAGGTTTGGTCTAGTCTGAAGACACACAGTCAATGTTTGATTTAGCTTTTTTTTAACAGCTGCTTTTGTGTGCATGTTGTTAGGTATAAATCAAGGTCGTCTCAGTAGGCAAGCAAACAATGTTAACAATTTCACACCCTCACTGACATGTATACACTACACAGATACATCTGTACTACAATCCCACAGTGTACATGCACACAGGATTAAAAATAGGTACCACTGTGACAGTCTTTGTTCTTTTTTTCTTTTTACCTCCCAAGGGTTGTCTGTCCAGAAATTACAAAAGCATTTTATAAATAAAAAAAAATGTACAAAAAAACCTAGATACCGTCTCCAATCAAGTCACTTCTGAACTGAATGTGCCAGGCATACCTTTATAAAAGAAAAAACACAGCAAAGATGTGTACAGACACAGACCCAGACACGCACGCATGCACACACACACACAAACAAACATGCGCACACACACACACACACACACACACACACACACACACACACACACACACACACAAAAAAACACACACATACGCGCACACACACACACGCACAAACAAACATAGGCATACACACACAAACACATACGCACACACACACACACACACACCAACACACAAAAAAACACACATACGCACACACGCACACACGCAGAGAGAAACACATCCATCCAGTTTGGGGACCCACTGCTTATTTCCCACTGAAACCCCTGAGGCAATCCTTGGCCAGCCTGCACAGACGAGCCCCCTGCTTCCTGCAGCAGCACAGGCCTCATTATTCAACCAGCCCTTTCTTTGATCCTGTTTTCACGGGGCGGGGGGTGTTAGAAAACAATGCGGGGGAGTTCAGAAAGGGACAGATGTCCAGGGAACACGTGTCTCATAGCCCCCCTCTTCCCAAACCTGAGGGGGGTCCCTGCTCAGGAGGCACAGTCCTGTGTGACAGCTGTGCTCAGTAATACAAGGACAGCTCTAAACAGGACCAGGTTGGGTTTATATAAGTACTAATAGTGTCCCATTATTAGGCGAAACTAGAGAATACCAGCCCCAGGTAATTTCAACCTGAACAAACTACTTTGTTCCCCTGCGAAACACCTGTGTAATATTCTCGAACGTGTCAAACATCATAGGGTACACATGAAAATGTAATACGGGGAACTGTGCTGTTACGATACACAATGGTGCATAATGAGAACCCGAACGCTGAAGGCTTTGATACCCCCGATGGTACTGTTTGAACAGTAAAGGATACAAACTCTGTTATAAAAAATTAAAATGCTTCAGCTCCAATGCGGGCTGAGGAGAGAATATGCAAGTCAAAAATATACATAAGGCGGCATTTTCTTGGTCTTGGTCGGATGAGGATTATTTGCTTGTGGAAAGCTGACAAATGCGTGATCATAGCGTCCCAGATTGAATCGCTGCTCCTGCTGATATTGAGTTACAGTATCCCTTCGTTTGTATTCTGAAACGGTACGCTGGGTAGCTGGAATACAGATTCCACGAATGTAAATAGGAGTATTCAAAGCGAGGAGTCTAGAATAATAGCATTCCTAATAAGGCTGGTCGTCTATGTGTTATTGTAAGTAATTGCTCAGAGTCCTAACGGAATAGTTATGTATGTTAACACTGCGTCTGCCAGTCTCAGCGTGCAAGACCTTTGCTCAGAACCGCGTCTGTAGCATATGTTTACTTTATGTTAAATACTAAGTGTTGGCACAGTGCTGTGAATTAAAAAAAAAAAGACTATTCCAGCCTGAAATGGATTCATTAAAAAAAAAATCTCCAAAAGCAGTCGGATGTCTTGGAAGTAACTTTTATGAAGCATATCGGCTGGAAAAAAATGTATTGACAAATGTTTACCGCCTTTATTATTTTTATCTTGCTGCCTCTTTCGCTATTTTTGTATACATGGCAATGTGGAGAGTGATGTGTCGTAGAGTACAGGTCCCTTTGGTGTGACTGTCAATGGGATTGTATTGCCCTGCTGGAATGTCACAGATTGGCATGGGGAAGATGGTCCGGGTTAGTTAATCCAGTGAAAGTGGAACGTGCCCGTTTGGCCCTCCAGGGGGAGTGGGAGTGATCCTGCCCAACCCCCATTACATTACAGGCTATTGATTATTGATTGGGCTGGGAGGAGACTATCCACTCCCACTGCCTGTGTGCCAGCCTGTCCGTACACCTGGGGATCTTACAATTGAGATGGATATATGAAGATGGATGTGTGAGTTGAATGAAGGATAGAATTGCAGCGTCTCAGAATAGCTACTGCATATGAAAATGATCAGTCATAGAGACAGATGTAGTACACAGAGGTATTGTGTCGGACACAAGCCGGTGTTTAGTCAGTTGTTCATTTTTGGCCTACAGTTGCTAGATGTGAGTAAAACTAAACAGCTATTGTAGAGAAAATGATATGTCTGTTTAACTGAATTCTGAAGGTTCAAGCAAACGGTAGCAAATTCAGATTTTTTTATTTTTTTTAAATAGACAAAAAAATATCATTATTAAACAGCCATTGTTTATTGCATCTGAGGTGTGTTCCTGTATAATGCAATTCTCCAGATATTTACACATGGTGTGACATACAGTATGTATAAACAGGTGTTACACAAATATAAATAGATGCACAGGACAGGCGTGGTAACAGATGAACAGATTTACAAGATAGAGGGAGACTGTACTCGGAAGAGACAGCTAGATAGATGTTTTAGCTGATTGTTTACTCTGTAAAAGGCCCTGCTAAAATATTAACGTGGTATTAGATGAGAAATTGATTTATTTATTTTTTGGGGGTGGGTGCCAAGGGATTCGTTAGAGAGCCCACCGTAGCTCCAATGGGGTGCGAGGACTGCCTTAATTGAAGTGGATTGGTGGTCTGCTGGGGATTACACAGGCTTTTTTGTAGTCAGCACAAGGGGTCCCTGGGGACAACAGCTCAGGGTCAGAGGGCATAGGCTTAATGTGCCAATCGCCTCAAGGTTTTGTGGGTAATTGCCGGGCCTAGTCAAGCTCCCTTTGCCTAATGCATTTTCAGTTCCAGCGGTGATTAGGGGTTTGGGGGTTTTGGACCCAACATGTGGACCTTGTATCGACAATGACAGGTGAACAGAGGCTTTCTGTAACCTTTTGGCACCAACATGCTTGAGTTGATTGTTTTTTTTTTCTGGTGTTATTGGTGCTGTACCTATACAGGCACTTCATTCTTTATTATTTTTACCAGCGGTGGCAGTTTCCTCCAGGAGTGTGGCTTAGAGGTTAGGGCTGAGGGACTGTGGGGCAGGGGGCAGGCAGTCTATCCTAATGGCTGGAGGTGAGGGTCTGGGAGACCTGGTTGACAAGAAGAAAATAATGTTCTAATGAGGATAAAGAGCTGATAAAGTCTTTTGAATAAGAATCCAAATTCATTTGTGCCTAATAGAGGCAAATTGACGTAAACAACTTAAGGAAATGAAATTCTTTACAGTATTGATTTTGGATATTGTTAATAAACGGTTCATAATAAATGAGAAAGTAATGAATTAGGGCTGTTACAATTACTGAGGAGGAGTATAAATTAGATGTAATTGAATTCCCATGCCCTGCCCAGTTTCATAAAATCAGCAAAGAAGAAAGAAATAATGAAACGAGTGTGTTTCTTACTTCAACCCTTTTGCAAAGTAGACATTATTTTAGACATGCTCGAGTCAAACCATCCAAAGATAAAAGCAGGAGGTTGAAATGCTAAGATATACCCCTCTCCTCAACCTCATCTGGGACCCTCACTAAAATAGCATCCCGTTGACAAGCAACCGTTAAAAATTAAACAGATTTTCCTGACCCACTGCGTTATTAAAGGGTCGCTTTGTCGCTTGGCTTTCCTTTCATTAGAGGACAGGGCCACATTAATCAGTCTGGGCGGTCCCTTCGTGCTGCCGTGACATTGTGGTGACATTAGCTCTGTAATTCACTCTAATGAACCAACCCCCTGACTCTCTTTCATTGCTGTGTAGCAGACTGTCATCGATAGCTGCTTTCCACAGCATTCTACTCACAACTCCTGCTCAGCAGACAACCCCCGTATACTAATAAAGACTCTACCTGCAGCCAAGCTGAGATTGCAGGGGATCGTGGGTAATTTAGACATCTACAGTGAGCACAAACTTCGGAGGAGAAGAGCAGTTTTATGCACATACCCTTAGACAATTACCATCCAGAACCATCCTCTTCATACATATACTACTTCTTGGAAAAATTTAAATTGTCTGTTTTTCATTACACACATATTTAATATTTGATTATTTGGAACCAATTTATTTGGCATGAGATTGTTATCTCATAATGTTTTCATAGCCTGAGACACTTTTTATTAGCATAAGCTGAAACTTAATATTAAGTATTTATCACAGTCATATCAGTAATTTACAGCATTTTAAAGTTTGCATGGCCAGAACCTTTCTTGGGTATTTTTTTTTTTTGCTTGAAGCTTCTATAATATTCATACTAAAGTAAAAAACTGACAGGAATGGGGAAACAGCGATAACAAAGCCGAACAATTTGAAAGATAGAGAGGAATACAGATTAAGGTCATAGAAATTCAGCTGCTGTAGATCTGATAAATCGCAAAATAAAAATTGAATTTAGATGGATTACGGTTGATAGAATCAGCCCTGAAGAAATGTGGTGAATGAAATGTGACTCAGAGAGTGAGAGAGAGAGGGCAAGCGTCAGACAGGTCTGAGTTTTCTGTGTGCATGTTAGACAGAAGGGGTTGGGTTGGTTGTCAATCATTCATCAGATTTGTGTCAGACTGGAAGGTGTTAATTATTTAAGTCCTGGCAACAAAATATGTGAAAGGGAACTAATTGAGACCAGAAGGAAGACGGAGGTCTTCGAAGCAACCTATCCCTGACTCTCACTCTGAAATTGTTGGAGGAACGTGTTCCTTCCAATTCCATCGGGGAGCTCTGAGCATTGCAAATGAACCAGTTCTGCACAGTGCTAGTTCTGTCTTCCACCTCAAAAGCCAAATCAAAGGGGTTTCAATGGGCTTCCTCTACCAGGAGTGTCTCCTCTCCAGGGGCAGAGCAACTTAGTTTGACCTGACCTGGGGCGTATAACGCTGGAGGTGATCTTAGCTGCAGCAGGAGAGCTGTGGGAATAGCTCTGCTCCTGAGTTTCTGCAGGGCTCCTGCCAAAGAATCCCAAACAGCCGATTGCTTCAATCAGTGGCTCTAGAACAAAGTGATGCAGCCTCGCTCCATTCTCTACTCCTGGTTATTTCCATCCCTGTTATTCCAGGCGGACTCAGGGAGGAGAAATCTGTAAACTGAAGAAACAAAATAACAGCCTGGAGGAAAATTTGAAAACTAATGAAAACTCTTTCCAAGACACACAACACAGTTGCTACACACACACACACACACACACACACACACACACACACACAAATACATTACACAAGTTTTATAGGGTTATTGGATTAATTTAGTACTTTAGGACCTGATCAGAGGCTTATTGGTTCAATGTATTGATTGATGCTACGGTTGAAGCAGAGACCTGGACAAGTTTGTTTATCCAATGCCCAAGTCAAGACAGCAAAAGAGACGTTCTGAATATAGTGCTGGCAGTACAGATGGTGGATTATTTGGTCTCCCCTCTATCTCCTCTTGTCCTCTCTGTCTCTCCAGTTCTCCGGGATGATTTTCGACAGGCCCCCAGCGACGTTGTGGTGGCGGCAGGAGAGCCAGCGGTCATGGAGTGCCTTCCTCCGAGGGGCCACCCAGAGCCAACCATCTCCTGGAAAAAAAACAACGTCAAAGTCACTGACAAGGAGGAGCGAATCACGGTGAGCTAATTAAAAAAAATTAGCTCATCTCAGCTTTCTTAGATCTCCGTCTGGATCTCTCTATATACGCTCTTTCGCCAGAGAAATCTTTGGTCACTCTAAAAATTGTAAACAATGTAAAAAGCAGTACTGATTGATCTGTGTCTCGTGTGGTTTTCAGATCCGCGGTGGGAAGCTGATGATCTCAAACACACGGAAGAGCGACGCTGGGATGTACGTGTGCGTGGGCACCAACATGGTGGGGGAGAGAGATAGCGACCCTGCAGAGCTGGTGGTGTTCGGTGGGTATCAGGACAGCATTTAACTGCTTCATCAACGCAAAGCACAGGCCTGCTCCAAGGGTATCTGAATTTGAGTTATTTAGCTGGATAAAAAATCCAAATAACATATTTACGGAAACCCTGAACTGCACGGAGAAAAAAAATCTCGTACGTACGAGATAATCCCCTTCGTTTTTTTTCCCACCGGGCTTCCGTACATATTAAACACACAGCAGAACATTGTTTTATTTAAGCATCAATACAAAATACTGTCTGCAGCAGACATTACCCCTAATCAATTGACAAACACTTAATTATTACTACATGCTGTAGCTGTAGCGCCTGTTTCTGGATATGTTGCTCTCTTGCGCCCCCTGCAGAGCGGCCAGTGTTTGTGCGGCGCCCGGTGAACCAGGTGGTCTTGTCGGACGAGACGGTGGAGTTCATGTGCGAGGTTCAGGGGGACCCCACACCCACGGCACGCTGGCGTAAGGAGGAGGGGGAGCTGCCGAGGGGGAGGTGAGACACACGACTAGGGAGGAGGAGAAGGCTGGCTGCTTAGCAGAGGCTGCCAGCACTGCTTAGTGGAAATTTACTGTGTGCATGCTGTGTTGTTTACTTCACCAGTTGGTTTGCGATGCAGCGGGAATGTCCTTGTGGAGGACACTGCTTGCCTTCCCCGCTGCGGCCTGGTTTGAATCCAGACGGGACTAAAGCAGCCTCGTCCGAGCACTGACCATGGGGGAATATCACAGCTGTAAAGCAAATAGCATTTCACAGCTGCTTCATGTATAGCCACATGCTTATGTTGAAACCTGGGGTGCACTTCTTGAAGCGGTATACACTGTTACATAATCTTACAGCACGCTGTCGGCGTAGAACTGGAAGTCGCTTTCTTCAGGATGTTAAGGATTGCATAATACTCAAGTGGTTTCCATTCAAAATGATTGAACTGGGTTTAATTTAAGCAAAGCAGCACTAGCAGTTCTAGCACGTTCCTTAACCTTGCTTTTGTCGCGCTTTTAAGGTTTGAAATTCGGAGCGACAACAGGTTGCAGATAACCCAAGTGCATGCGGAGGATGAGGGCACATACACCTGCCTGGCAGAGAACAGCGTGGGCAAAGCAGAGGTGTCAGGCACCCTACAAGTGCATGGTAAGACACAGGCATAGTGCCTGCATTACTTAGGGCAGGGGTGCACAAGTCCCATCCTTGACGGCCTTCATGTTTTAAAGGTGTAATTAAATAATTAAGTGATTAAGTCAGGGGGTTAAATTGGTTTGATTAATGTGATTGAAGTAATTTTGGGTTTAGGTGGAACAAAGAGAACAGCAGGAGGGCTCAAGAGCCCAAGGGCCTGGAATTATCCACTCCTGATTTAGGGAATAGGGCCATTCCTTGAAAATGGCACGTTTGTTACAGCGATAAATCGTTGTCTTGGGCTTGCCGGCGGTCTGATATTTACGACTTATCCCATGTAACAAACAGTGGTCTAGTCCAGACAAAACATTACTTACAACACATTCATTCTTTTATATTAGTTCATTGAATATGTTTCAGTTTTTTAAAGTTTTTTTCTTTGTTAATATTCCAAACATCTGTTTCGTTTGTCATAGTCCATGTTGGCACATCAGCACAACTTTTTTTCAATGCTTTGCTTTTCAAATCAAACCCATCTCACATTTTCTCTTCATTTTCTCTCCATTCCAGTGGGCTCATTCCGTAAGTACCCATTCCATCTCATCTGTGTACTGGTGCATGCTGGGGATACTGGTGGAATTTCTATAAGGTCAAGCCATTGTGGTCGCTAACGGGAGGGAGGCCATATTTATTGCACGGCAACAAATATTTCTCTGTCCCAGAGCCCTTCTGGAGACCAGAGCCCCAGCAGTATAACCCTTATTGAAATTCTACATTCACACTAGCCCCAGAAGTCATCGATCCTACCCCATTAGCAACCACAACAGACCGGCATTATATCCGTGCATGTCAGAATGCATTCTTTATGTTGAAAGATTAAAGGTTGTATTCATAAAATATTAGCATGCTGGGATTCTTCGCGGACCGCTCTGTAATCATTAACTAATGCTCTTTCAGGCTTTATGAACCTTGTTTTGCAAGTTCATAGTGGGGTGACTAACTAAAGACACAGCTCAGCTATTTCGTGTACAAAGAAGTTGTCTCAAAACCCAAAGGCTATATTGACTCTTTCCAGAATTCAGTTCAGCGTTTAGTGGGGATCGCTCCATTACATTTAAATGGTTATTTAGGACCCATATAAAGAGCAAGGAGCGTGAAAATAAGACATGTGTTTTTTACTTCAAACGGATATGTAATCAATGCAAAGCAACAGTGGGTTTTATGTAGGACACCAGGAGTCCAAAGTGCCCAAATAAATTAAGAGCTGAATTCCACTCAAGCGGTTTTTTAAATAAGGCGCTGTGTCTTTTAAAAAGGGTGATATCATAGGCCTCCTGATGTGTTTTCCTCCCATTTGTGTGTAACTGGGGTTTTGGTTTATTTATTTCCCTCAATCTTTATAAACTGATTTGAAGCTGCCTTGTCAGCCGTTGGGCTCTATATTTAGATTCGGTTGGAAGGCTAATGTCTCATTGAGACAATGATTTGGCCTGGTTCAGGGAGAGTTGCGGGGGATTGGTTTTCCTTTAAAGCTGGGGATAAACATACAGCACATAATGAATAGCTGCAATGGGCTGAAATAAAGTGCAGCGGATTGGTACAGATACAATGCAGCTGAACTGTTACTGCTGTGTGCAGTATCTGCTCATTTATTTCACACGTGTTTTTTTTTTTTGTACTGGTAATGTAATTCAATAAAACAAACACCACGCCTAACTATGTTTTTACCATGTGTACCTTGATTCTAAAGTGCTTTCCCATGCTTTATGGTGCTTCTCAGAATCGGTAATATCTGTGTGGGACCTAGACTGGTTAATATTGTGTTTGTCTGCTGTGAGGAATTTAGGGCAGCAAGAATCGGGTGTATACGAGAACAATTCCAAAATATGGCTGGATCATTTAACCTGTGTGCAAAGCATGTGGTCGTAATGCCCAAGAGCAGAGTGCTGCACATCTGCTACACTGTATGATCTCCACTATCCCAGCGTGCCTCATTACAAACCCTCTGCCTAGCAACCGCAGCGAGGTTCTGCGATCAAGCAGATTCGGGTTTAATCGCTGTTTTTTTTATTTTTTTCTGGCAAGGGGGATTGTGGGGTCATTGGCACAGTGAATTCAATTTCAGGATTATCCGTCACATTTTGTATAAAGGGTTTTCTACCGCCTGTCTTTGTGAGGTACCTTATACAACTGAGAGAAACAGTAGTCCCGGACTAGTGTATGAAGCCTGTTTCCCTTGTCCTTCAAGCACACATTATACATTCAGTATCCATTTTGTAGTGTCCATTGTGTTTATAGTGAATCTCCCCACATAGGATTGCATTGAAATACATGATCGCTGTCCACTATTGCATGTACAGATAAACAGAAATTATCTGACGAACGATTCAACTATATTACCAGTCCGGTATTGCATGGGCTGTGCAGGGAATGTGAAAGAATCTATTACTGCATTGACCCCGGGCAGACAGGAGAGGGGGATTAGTGTGGAGAGGTCACTGGAGCAGAGAGGTCACTTTATGGAGAGCAGAACTCCTACAGCGCAGACCCCAAGGTGGGGGTGTGAGTGACCTCTGGCCATCGGCTCTGCAGTGGCTCACTCCTTTATGAGATGTGTAATATGTTTTAATGTGCTCACCGGTGTGCTTCCAAACCTGCCAGCCGAGCAGCAGGGCTGCGTTAATAACATGTAGCCCTCTGGAAGTAATACAGCACTGGGAGTGATGGTTTTGATATTCTGTTCATAAAGTCTAGTCTTTTTAAATCTATATTTCAAAGATTCAATTTTAAGAGATCCACATCAGCAGGGTTTAGAGGGATCAATAGCTGTGTTCAATAGTGTACTGTAACTGTAGTCTATATATATTGAAGAACGCACACAATAGCGATGTATTGAACGAATAAATCAATCCATGAGTTTTTTGTTTACTAAAGCTCAATTTGTGAATTATGGTATATTAAATATAGCTAGATATCATCCTCTAGGGCAGAAACAGAAACGCTGTAGATTATGCAGTTGATTATCTTCTTAGTATTTTCATTTTCATGTGGGTGTGTGCGTGCGTGACCTGTGTGTCTTTCGATGTGTTCTTAATGGAGTGAAAGGGAGAGGAGGAGCAGGTACAGGGGCAGAGGAGGCGAGTTTGCAGTTAGAGGTTAAAGGTGATGGAATTATGCATTCAGGTCGCCACGAAATGGACAATTGCTCACAAGCTGATCAATAGCAATCAGGTGGCTCGGGAGACAGGGGTGAGGGGGCAGCAACTCAGACAAGGATAGCAACCTCTTCCCCTTCTCTCGCACACCATCACCACCACCATGGGTATGGAGGGGGGTGCAGCCTCTCTGACTGTATCTGGAAGTGCTCTACATGGCAGATCTTTGTGTTCTGACCTATAACGATGCCTCCGGGAGGCAGCAGGGGAGATAAGGCCTGAAGATTAACATCTGCAAACCCGCACCATTGATCATCTTCTTGAAAAGGGCAGGGTGCAGCGCCTTCGCTAACAAGGGCGATTTCAAAATCCCACCGCTTCCCTCTGTTCTGATCTGATAAACTAGGGAGTATACGCTCACAGCAGCCCACAGGTTAGTGTGCATTAATACAGACACTCAAGTTTATGACAGCTCCACAAGGCGTTGCCTGGATACCCATGATAGATGGGTTTAGTTTTTTTTAACAAGGGAACGGCAAGATTTTTATTTTTACTACAAAGAATTGCTATTTGCACAGTTATTTTCCCATAAAAATTTAAATTCTGAAGTACACGAATCGTCTGAGCTGTGTATTTTTGGTAACTTTGTTAGGCCTCTTTTCCTTTGTGATTTAGAGCAAAAAGTTTTGAGAATGCTTTGGGCGCCAGTGACTAGCCTGCCCCCTTTACTGGTCTAGCCCTGACTAACAGGGTCCCCTTCTCTCGCAGTCCCTCCCCAGATTGTGATTCGCCCGCGGGACCAAATCGTGGCTCAAGGACGGACCGTCACATTCCTCTGCGGCACCAAGGGGAACCCCCCTCCCGCTGTGTTCTGGCAAAAAGAGGGGAGCCAGGTAAGGGTTAGGGGTTGTAGATTGCCC
>NC_054569.1:2889720-2911206 GCF_017654505.1 Polyodon spathula | reverse complement strand
GAAAAGCAGGTTTTAACAAAAGCTGCAATTCAATAAACATTCAATCCGGTGCCACAAGCAAGGGATATCAGGGATGGAAGTAAGACCCCCTATTGCACATTTGTCCCATTCCAGTTTTGACTGCAAGCTTGACCAGCCACAGTGTAGAGGCAACAAGCTCAGGTGTCTTATTAAACTCATATTAAAACCAGGAATGGATCTAACAGCTATGCAATGGGAGTCTTATTTTCATCCCTGAATATGGGGATAGCTTGAGACTTAATAAAAGAAAGCGAGTTCATGATGGGTCGACATTAACTTAGCTGGAAACGAGCTGCTAAAGTTTAGTTTTCCTTATGAACAGACAGATGGTGCGTCTCACAAATCTGAGAATCTCTTTTCTCACGTGGGACCTGCCTACTGTGAGGATAAAAGGTTTAGCTCAGAAAAGTTGAAAAGTTCAGTTTCTGGATTACTAAAAGCAACACTTGATAAAATCATGAAAGGGCTGCCTTGAAAACTGAACTGTGAACGAAAGGATTATCGTTGGGATGTTTTAAAAATGCTTTAAATCCCCCTTTTAGCAATTGTTTGGATTCCTGTAGCTTGTTTAGCTCGAGTTGCTTTTATATTTCCTGTCATCGCTCGCCCTGCTTGATGTTTTAGTCCTTATCTTTGCTTTCGCGTGTCTGGTCAGATACGAATAAGGCTGACACTTTTTTGTGAATTGTTTCCCTCCATGTGACTAGACGCCTTTTTTATGTAGGGGAAAATACCCAATTTGTTTAGGAAACCTGTCAGATGAAAGAGAACTTCTCTGTTACTACAAACTGCCCAAGGAAAGCTACCCACAGAGAGTGGGAGCGGATTGCTGCCTGTTCTCGGAGACAGTGCCGGAGTGAGTTCTGTGAACACCCTGGAGGAATGGCACCCTCTCTCGATGACGGGGATGAACCCACACAGTATTCTCTCAGACTGCTGGCGGTCCTGCCAGCGTTTTCCCATTAGGGCGTGCGTACTGGGATACGGAGGACAGGCAGGCAGTGCATGAATAAAACAAGCAACTTGCACGAGCCAAGGCAGCAGAAGAGTCTTTATATACAATTACTCAGAAATGTAACTGCGTTCACAGTCTACACAAACACAGTCAATTCAAAAGAATACCAAAAACAAAACAAAAGTCAGAGAAAGAAGTGCTGTCATTTTTCATCAGGCACATGTACTGATCAAGGAGCGCCACCTAGTGGCACTGACTGGAACTGACTGGAACTGCTATCCAATATGAGGATGTCTGTTTGGATATTTTTGTATTGCCTTTTTTTCTTTTATTGCCTTTTTTTGATTGCCTGAGGGGATGTATAACCTTCAAATAGGGAATTAACCATATTGTGCTGTTAATCAGATAACAAGACCACAGTTTGATCTGCACCTCTGTTTGCAACAACATCTAGTAAACTGTGCCAAGAATCAGGGATAAACATCAGGTGCATTTTGGACCCATAAAACTTTGGTTACACTGGATCCCTCACGATGGCCCCATCTGTACTGAAATCACACATTGTTTTGGGGGTGAAGGACTGCAATAATGTTAAACTCCAGGCGCTTTATTGGGGTGCTACAATGAAACCGAATTCACCTATTCTTCTGTTATGCTCTTGTTGTGTTTACTTTCGTTTCTCCAGTGTATCTTCACACAAAGATATTACGCCTCTTCCTGTATGCACTCCCCTCCTACCTGAGAAGGCTCCTCCCCCCAGTGTTTCCGCGGCAACGGCGAGCACTCTGGCGAAGTTGGCGTCGTTCATGAAGGATCCGTCGGAGGAGCTGATCAGGCTGGCGCGGGCGCTGGGGGCGTTCCCCTCCGAGATCGAGCCCCAGCCGTTCCACATTGAGCCCTCCCATTCGCTGCAGCAGGGCGAGGAGGTGGGACAGCGACGGAGGGTGCCCCCACGTGGGCGGAGCTGCCGTGACCCCGGCACGGCCAGGTCGTCAGCAAGGTCTTCCGCGTCCAGGTCACAGGGCATCGGGCCGCAGATGTATCCGAAGGTGGGGGTCGGGGAGAATGGGTGTGGCAGCGAGGGAGGACTGACTGACAGAAGACTGCTGAGAAATACCAGGGAGAGAGGGAGCGAAGGAAAGAGGGAGAGAGGGAGGTCTCAATCAAATACAACCACGGGCCAGTCATTCTCCTTATACAGTACAGCTTCAGAGTGCAGTATACGTCAGCGAGGATTCATGGGGAGAGCTCCTACCTGCAGTCCTCAGCTTCATGTCTCAGCTCCAGGTACTGCTCCACCTCTTCAGCAGTCAGGGGGCCGTCGTTCTGCTCATCGAGGGAGAGGGAGAAGGACGCAGTGGAGAGACGGCTGTAAGACAGGGTGAGGTAAGAGGGGTCATCCCTGGCAGGAAGCTCCTGGGGTCCTGGAGCAGCTCCCCCCAGCAGCACAGAGCCTCCTTCCACAGTCAGCTTAGTGGACTTACTGGAGCTGTGGAGAGACCAAACAGCTGAGGGTTAGATTGGATTCCCTACAACTGTCCAGTTTATCAGCTCTAATGATAAGGACACACCACCTCCCAGTCCCTCAGCTCTAACCACTAGACCACACTGCCTCCCAGTCACTCAGCTCTAACCACACTGCCTCCCAGTCTCTCATCTTTAACTACAAGGAAACACTTCCAGTCCCTGAGTCCCAGCACCCTGTGAGGGAGGGAGGGAGGGAGAGAGAGAGAGAGGAGAGCTTCACTTCACTCACTCCTCCTCAGAGCTCAGGCTCTGGGTGTCATCCTCGAGCTCAGGGAAAGGGGGCGGGGCTGGCAGCACATCAATCATCCGCAGAGAAGCAGAGTAGTGCAGGATCTTGGGTGAGCTGGCTGACTTCGAACCCACAGGCAAACCACCTAATAGGAATAGAAACATAAAATCAAAATGTACAGCCTTTTAAAAACAAATAGCTTTTTACTACATATTAAACAACTGAACTGAATTGTTGTTGTAATGCAAATCATTTCATTCAGCGAAAACAAGAAGCTTCATTTTGAAACTGTGCATGTATTAAAACAAAAAAGTACTTTACCACCACCTTGTGGCTACAATGTCTAATTACAGTAACATCCTTCCATCCCATTAGTTTGCTTGGTAGGAGGCTGGGTAAATAGTTCTGGGCAACTGTACCAGCAAAGCATCGTAAATGCACACTGAAACTGAAAAGTGTGTCTGTATAGACATGTTGTCTTTCAGTCCATGTGGTTTGTTAAACATGGGGTGATGCATATAGTTTAGACAGGTGGTTCATCAGAAGACCTTACCTTTAGCTATGTGGCACACTCTGGCCACACTGGCTCTAGGGGCACTCTTCAGCAGCTCAGAACATTGCCACGTTGGCACCAAGGGAGCGCTGTTCACAGCATGCAGCTCTGGGGACCCAGAAACAAAATGCAGTGAGTCTCTTGCACTGGCACAAACAGTTGCTGATACAGACCGACACAAAAACTCTGTGTTCTCTTAATATCAAATTAAGTTCAGTTTGAGAGCCAGTGTGTTGCAGGTCAAGACAAGTCGAAATACAAAAGTGGGCAGACCATAATTCTCCTCACCTCTTTTGTAGTTTTTCTCCCAAGATTCCTTGAGCACACCCATGTTGGGCTGGGCAGGCAGTGCCTGTTTCCACGGTAGCCGCTGCCCCTCCCCGTTGGTGCTGCTTTTAAAGACAGGCTGAGAGAAGCGAGCAACATCGGGAGTCTTGGCACCGGGATGCGGGACCTTTGGGCTGCGAGTCGGGCTGCTAAAGGTCCTCAGTCCCACCCCTGAGAGGTCCACATAAAAGGTACCGTAGAGACCGCAGTTATCAGGCACAATGGGGACGGCTGTGTCTGGAGGGCAGGGGTCCTTCTTGTTCTTCGGCAAAGCTGCAGGCAGGAGCAAAGCAAAGACAGGTTACCAGACAATAAGATTGTGGTCAGCACAAGGGCAAAACACAACCTCAAGTCTCTTCATTTATTTATTTGCAGGTGCTTGATAATGAGAGGACGAGCAGAATAGCTCTTGTGGCATTAAAGCCATAATATTTTGATACTTGACTAATGCTTTACTAATGGGTAAGACTTTAACCTTGGTTAACTGGGTAGCTTGTGCGTTATCCCTTTTAAACAAAGCAGTGCACAGTAATAATGTCACATAAAGAACTAATCAATATCAAGGTTTTCAGAAGTTTAAATCTCTTTGGTTAGGCTGTGGTTCCCTAGATCACTAGATCACTCGATGCACTCACTGGTCTTCCTGAAGCCGGGGTTCTCCTTGCTCTGGGCCCACAGTCCGGGATAGCGTTCGCTGCAGGGGGCTGACTTCCAGGCGCTGGAGCTCCAAGGGGAGTCAGGAGCTGCCATCCTGCACAGGAGAGGAGCACAGTACACTCACCCTGCAAACACTCTGCCTCAGAGCTTCATTGAGCGTGTTACACTCCCCCTGCAAACACTCTGCCTCAGAGCTTCATTGAGCATGTTACACTCCCCCTGCCTCCGTGTCTCATTCATGCAGCTGGGCTTGATTTGAAGTGTTTCTGTACAGTATCCTTACATCATTCACCACCCATCTCCATGAATTCTGTGAAATACTCCAACACCACCCCACTTGTTTAGCACCAAAACACTGTGTTTGGGCTGTATGCCCCTGCATTACCTGTGTCTGATTATGAGGTCTTCACTTGCCATTCTGTACAAACCTGGGGGCAGAGAAGAGGGATTAAGAAAGAAAGCCGCTACATGTTATGTGTTTGCATGTCATACTGTGCATACTGTACAGTGGACTGAGAGTTTAAACGCTTCCCTTGTTTATCTCAAATCATCAAAAAACGTGGGCGGGGAAATCCACATGTCATGCACTGTCCTTTAAAAAAAAAAAAAAGAAAAGATCTGGTGCCAACAATCAAGCCCATTCTAAACAGTGCAGCTTTCTCTCTGTGGTTGTGTGGACTGGATTGTTAAATACAATCATTTAGCAGACTGGATTGTTACCTAATGAACTAGATCTTAATTCATTCATTCACATGTATACATATCAGGGATCACCCATTAGGTCAGCTTCAATTTATCATTCATTCATTTTGTAGGAAAGGTTTCAGAGACAGTCAAGTCAATTCTAAGTCTGGTTTACTGGAGCAGGCAGCAATTACAGATCAGCAAGAAACAATCTAAGATTCTCTCTCAAATTTCCAGGAGTGAGATGACTAAGGACAGCAAAGCTACTTGCAAATGTTGCTCAATGCTTTTAAAATAAGCCTCTATTATTGTTGACGTCATGGTTTCCAGGGTAATATCCTTGCTCTACACAAAATGGACTGAGCCTGATCGTTAAGAACATTGCTTACTTGCTGACGTGTGGTGGGCGTGTTTGAGCCGGGCTTGCCGGCCGTGTCGTCGGTACAGACACACCGCCGTGACCATGAGAGCCAGCCACAAGAGGGCGCCAGCGCTGCCGATAAACACAGGGCCCCTCAGAACCCTCAGAACCTGATCCAGGGGGCCTGTGTCGAGGGGTGGGGGGGCAGCAGCCTCCATGGTGGGCTCTGGAAAGGGGACAGCACAGAGTCACTCAAACACACTGCAGAGTGCAAGCTCAGGACTCTTTACACAATGGTGGTAGACTGATATTGTGATACACACACAAGGACATTAGCTATAGCTTGGTCAAGTAGAAAAATGCTTTGGATAATTCCTTTATCAAGAGCACATTAGCTGTCAGGTTGGTCCGTTTGTCATGATTTCTCTAACGATGTAATTAACTAGCGGGCACTGACCCATGAAGAGGAGGTGGGGCTCGCTCAGCTGCCCCACTCCTGCTCCGTTGATGGCTGCCACGCTGATCCAGTACTGTGTGTCAGAGTCCAGTGCTGTGATCTCCAGGCTATGAGTCCCGCTGTCCACTGTCCAGTTAGAGGACAGCTGTCCCCCTGAACGCACACACCACACCTGAAACACATTGCAGCATAGCCAGCCCTTCATATTCACTTTCAAATACCTGACACAATGACAGCATTGCAGGGAAGACAACTCCTATTGCAGAGCAGTTTCACCCATTCCAGGTTTTACTATGAGCTTGATTAGAAACAGTGTACAGGTAACAAGATGAGGTGTGTCTTATTAAACTCATAGTAAAACCAGGAATGGATCAAACTGCTATGCAATGGGAGTCTTACTGCCATCCCTGCATTACACCACATGATGCCTCTGATTTACCTGGTAACTCTGAATGATTCCATTGTGTGCCTCATGAGGGGGAGGTTCCCAGCTCACCAGGACTGTACCATTATTCTCTGAGGACATCGTCACTGCCACACCCAGTGGTGGAGCGCTGGGGACTGACACATTGCAAAAATATCTTATTTACATTTGTTTTACAGGTGTTTGATTCAATTCAGAGTTCTTATAAAATCTGAAAAACCATTCAGTGCTTTTTATTTATTCATTTTTCTAGATTATGAGCCCACAGGAGCACAAAGGCTAATGCAGAACTCACAGTGTGACAGGGATTCTCCACGCACTCCACTCAGCCAGACTTTTTAAATCAGAACTTTCCCTGGCTGGGTACTGACCCAGGTTGCTCACCTTGCTCTGGGATGCGCAGGTGTTTAGTGTTGCTCTCCTGCCCGTACAGACCTCCAGCGAACGGGCGCACCTTGAACTCGTACTTGTACCCCCTCTTCAGTGGGCCAATCACAGCGCTGCGCTGCACAGGAAACTTCCTCTCTGTCCAATCAGAGCTAGCGGGCATGAGGGAGCGGTACAGCACCTCAAAGCCGGACAGGTGGTGGGGCTCTGACTGCACCTGCAGGGGAGAGAAAACTGTTTAGAAGCTTCAGGACAACACAAGAGAGCTGACTGGTTATACAGGTCAGTGACACTAAAGGGACAGAGAGAAAACTACAGACAGACAGACAGAATGGCTTACTTTCCACAGTATGTGAACTGTGTTGGATAGGAGAGGATGCACAGTGATGTTCTCCAGGTGGACGCGCAGCACAGACAGCTCTTTGTGCAGGTCCCTCTGCCCAGTATCCAAGACCTCTGAAAAAACAAAGCCCCAGTCATAAAAAAGACAGAGGCACCTACTGGAGCTTGGACTACGAAGGCCAATAGGTCTCAACATGACTTAAGAAGGGGGAGAGGGTGCATTATTGTGCAGCTGGCACTGCAGGCTTCTTACCCTGAACAGCCAGGGAGGCACTCACAGAGGTGGAGCCCACTTGATTGGTAGCTGTACAGGTGTAGCGCCCAGAGTCCAGGGCTGTGATGTAGTGTATCCGCAGGGTCTGATCTGGACTCACTTCGTACCTGCACAGGAAACAACCGATTCAGACAAAACACAGGTGACAAAAAGCTTAAGGATTGTACTGGGTTTGTCTCTCCCCATTTCTCCAGGGTTCCTCTTACCTCCCAGAGGGAAGCTGTCCCTGCTCCTTGCTCCAGTGCACAGCTGGCATGGGGTCCCCTCGTGCCTCACACCTAAACTGCACCGAGCCGCCAACCTTCACCGTGGCATCATCTGGCTTCCGGGCAAACACTGGTTTCTCTGCGATGGACAGTAGAGAAAAAAATATATAAGAGCATCAGCAACAGCACGTTCCCTTTGTTGTACTCTAAACCTCCTACTAATATAATGCTGAAATGCCTCCTGCTCAGCTTACCCAGCACAGACAGACGCCCTGCCCTGCTCTCTCTCTCTCCTACAATATTCCACGCCAAGCAGACATAGACTCCAGAGTCATTCTTCTGAGCATTCGCAATAATGAGCCGCCCGCTCAGGATCTGAAATAAAGACCAAATCCATCAGATTCTTCTTGGATGGGTATTCGAATCTTTGAAACGATTTAACAGAAACAGCAGTCAAAAGGCACAGATAGGTTTTGACTTTGTTGTCTCCGGGAACATTACAAAAGCGAACAGATGACTCATTGCAAACAGGAACAGTAGCCTCTGGAGCCACTGATAATAAAGAACCGAACATCGTTCCCCTGCCCTGCCCCTTCCACTCACGTTGTAGCGCTCCTGGGTTCTGTTGATGAGCTCCCCGTCTTTCTTCCAGGTGATGTTGGGCTCAGGGTGCCCTTTGGGCGGGGTGCAGTTCATGACGACTGGCTCCCCCACAGCCACCTCCACATCGCTGGGCTGAGCACGGAACTCTTCCCGCAGAGCTGCAACGCAAACATCGCAGTCAAGGGACGCTGGAGTCAGAGGGAAACGCTTAAAAAAAACAAACTGAACAACCCTGATAACCGTGAATAGATATCTGAACTGTAGTCCTTGTTTTCATTCTGTTTGCAATAGTGCAAAAGCTACCAAGAAAAGAGCAGTTTGTTAAACTGACAAACTGAATTGGTTCTAGTTATTCTTGTACAAATGTCACATCTTGTTCACCTGGTCTGCCCAGTCCTACCTGTTGAGTCATTTTATTCCAACCGCAACGTTTGTGAGAGCGAGGGGCAAGACTAGCCCACGACAGGGCAAGATTAATCCATGAGCCATTTACTATCCCTCTACCCACCAGCACCCTCCTCACCTCCCTCCCCAAAAAACAGCAACACTTCTAATGCAGTCCAATTCCCTGAAACAACAGTTGAATAATTACCCCCGATTAAAACTAATTAAGGCAATGAGCTCTGGAATTCATCATGCAGTGGACACAGGAGGGGAACTGGTTTCTTTTCAAAATGGTTTGTGATCACAGATGGTAATTACTGTGTGTTTGTGTTTGCTCTGTGCAGGATCACAAACACGTGCACCCAGAGGGTGTGGCTCCTTGCGCAGCTTAGCTTCTGTCTCTTTTAGGCTGGTTTGTTGGGTCACTTTGTCTCTGATATAAGCCAGCTACCTTCTTTTAATGCAGCCGCTGACACGCATCTGAAATGCACGTCATCCACGTTTATAAAGGATCTCTGCTCTAAGGCTGTCTGCGATTTAAAGGCGAGCAACCCACGGTTTGAAAATCCATTTTCTTACCTCTAATTAGCACAATGAATTTCAGCACTTTTAAATCACCCTTTACTTCTATCGGAAATATTTTGGCTCTTATATTTTATAACTGCTGTAGATGTTGCTGCTACCAGGTACCTAATCACTTCATGTGTGCGCAGCTCACACAAACATATCCTGAATTAACCTTTCAGCACAATAAAAGAGGGAGCACTTATAACGCTAACAAAGCCAGTGAGGGTTTTAAAGCATATTGAGGCTCAGATCATGCATGCTGCTGCAGTAGCCGGAGCTCTCTCTCTGTCCTCCCCCGTTACCTGCGATGTAGAGCGTGGCGTTGCTGGTGGCTTTGCCCAGGCTGTTGCGGGCGATGCAGGTGTAGACGCCCTCGTCGGAATGGCCCCGTCTCCCGGGAACCACGCGCAGGAAGAAGAGGTTGCCATCGGGAAGCACGATTGCCGTCGATTGGCCCCCAGGCCTGTTTGTCTCCAGAGGTGCCCCATTGCGATGCCACTCTATAACAGGGGGCGGGTTCCCCTCTGCACGGCAGGAGAGCGAGGCTGGGCTGTCAGCCTTCACCACGAGATCAGAGGGGTGGTGCACAATGCGAGGGGGGAACTCGTCCAAACGCAGCCAGGAGCCTGGGGCAGGAAGAGGGACAGGGTTAAGAGAGGCACATACACAATAAGACACCATGAAACACAAGTACTAAGCTTCTGCAACGCTGTAAATGGGGCACTGTTATTATTATTATTATTATTATTATTATTGGAAACAAACTGGTAACGTTGCAAAGAATACATACAGAAATTGATACATTATTTATGCTTGGTTTTTTTGCAGATTTCTGTTTTATTACAACAAACGGTGCGCTATCTTGCAATTTCTGATATAATTCCTGAATTGTCTGAAACCTTTGCAACTACAGTTTTATTTGAAATGCTTGACCAGCCTGCGTTTGAATTGAGAAGTACAAATGCAGCTTCCTCTCTCTCTTGTGCTGCGGACTGTTGTGATAGAAATATATTTCACTCTGCAGGAAATCCTTTTATAACTCCCTTGAGGGTTTAGTTCTCTTGAGTTATTGGGTTATTGAGCCACCCTTCAACAGTGTAAAGTCCTGTCCCTCAAGGACCACCAGAGGTCCCTGCAGCAGCTCCTGTTTTTATTAGATTTCAAAAATAAATAAATAAACGGATTAATCACTCAAACCCCCGTGAGCGTGCCTGGGAACCTGCTGACCCTGCCCCCCCTCTCCCCCAACAACAACAGGATGGTTTCAACCAAGATAAAAACAGGAGGAAGAACAAACAGAACGACGACAGACAAGATGGAAAGCAGGACATCCTTGGAAAATGAGATTCTGTATCTCAATGGATCTGCTCCTCTCCTGATCATTGCACAGTTCAAGTTTATTTCTAGCTTGTTGGAGCACCTTGAGCCAAGAAGAAAAGTGTCTGCAGCCTGAATAAAAGATACACACAACATTAATCAAATGAAATGTAGGGTAACTGATGTTTTTAAAAGCTGCCAGATACACCCTTAAAATAAGCTATAGCTGAACAGACATTCTCAAAGTAACTCACAATAACACGCATCTCCTATCTTAAGCAGTTCCAAATATGTCCTATTCACCAGACTCAAGTCGGATTCTATTGTTTCAGCCATGTGTATTAGTGGAGAGGAGGTTATACTTCCTGAGCATACTGGGTATGGAGCCAGAACAAGCTCTTTCCTACTGAACAAAGGCTACTTTCCACAAACACAATCACAAACCAACAGGAAATCCGTCACCTGCACTGCAGGCGGGGGGAGCGACCCTGCTATTACTGGAACCCTGACAATGTTCTTATTGTCTGCCCTGTCAAAACATGTCCATCATACGTGTGACCCGAAACAATGATCCAGGCACTGACATGACGTGGAACGCAGTTCAACGAGGGGCTCCTGCGCCCACGTTTTCTAAAAGTGTAAGAAGAACAAAAGTAACCGATGAACTGAAAAATCACTTGTTTAATCACTGAATTAATTACTTTAATTATTTCAAATCCGCAGTACTGCTACTCGGCACTCGAACTTCAAGTAGCTCTCAAATTGTCAATGATGAGTTCTTTGCACCGGACTGTGTTTGTTGACTCTATCAGTCTATGCTTGTATTAAATGTCCCGGCTCAGACGTGTACAGTATGGTAATCAGCAGGCTACAGAATTCTCTATGCCCAATATTGAGTATATTTATATGGAAATTGCAGGCTATTCTTCAGGATAGCTGTTAATCTCACACTCCCATATGCTGGGACAAGGCTGACTTCCCCCGAACACTAAATTACACTCAACCTTTGGGAATTGGAGAATGATTCCTGTTTACCCTCAAATAAGCTGAAGCACAAAACGGTCCTGCAACATGTAACTTGTTATTGTTGAATAACGACAGGACATGAATCACTCACATTGCTTTCAAGATATACTCACCAACGCTGTTCTGCAACATTTAAAATTAAAGTAAATGAATTGCATTGTGATAGCCAGTACCTACTCCAATGTGGGACAGCATTAGCATTATTAAACACAGTACAGTATCACTTTAAGAAGCAGTGTTTTTTTTTTTTTTTATCGACAAACAACATGAAAATACAAGATTGAATATTAATAATTAATAAATGTATCAGTTAAATAAACTAATAAATTAACTTTTTTTTTCAGAGTTAGAGACAAAAACACTGCTGTTGGTATAGTTTAACAATAGAGATGAACAAAGATAGACCTTAAAAAGTCAGAAGAAAAAAAAAAACCGTTGTATTATGAACGTGTTTTGTGCCGCTGCAGCAAGATAAAATTTGATTTAAAAAAAAAAAAAAAAAAAAAAAAAAAAACTTGAAACGTTATTAAAAGATTACTGCGAACATCAAGCGCCGCTGAAACAATGCTCGGTCTGTCCAAGATTGGGTGTAATAATAGCGTTTAATTTAATTGTATCGTAATCTGTAACATTTACAGTGATAGAGATCATCAAAGGGATTTACAGTAAAAACTCAATCTTCCAGTTGAGTCACTCAGACAGAAACCCCGTGAGACACAAGACAGACATTCGCATTACAACACAGTAAAACTAACTCTGCCACAAAGCAAACCCATAATCTGAAACGCGTTTAGAGAATAACGTTATATATATAGCATCATATATACAACATTTAAAATAATAATAATAATAATTTTACCAAACCAGTAGGTTAATAACTACTTTCCTCACCTTCAAGAGGCACTAGAATGTGCCACAGCAGGTAGACCCGCAGTACCCAATACCCAGGCATTGTGTACACTTCAGAGCTTCACAGCAAATCAAGCGTGTTTATAAACTTGGTGATACTTCTGTCAATGTGCGTCTATCTGCTATCATTCTCCGCTTTCCGAGTGGACCCAGGCGGCATTCCATTGCTGCTCCAATCAATACAGGGGACGCGCAGCAGCAGGTCGATGCGGGAGGACGCTGCACCCCATTATAACTGCCGTCCACTATTCCTTTGGTTTGGGTGAAAGTTAGTACTGTTTTTTTTTTTTTTTTTTTTTTTTCTTTTTCTTCTAAAGTTTATCTTGTATGTCCCCTCCCCTTTCAGCCCCCCCGCCTCCCCATCGAAAATTGTGCTTTTTCTTCAACTGAGCGCAAATTGAATCCTGACACCGGAGGTCGCAGAATACGTGACGCTGCCCGGGGTGGAAGAGGAAAGGAGAGGGGCACTTCAATCTCTGACCGATACAAAACACAAAAAAAAATTGAGACATTACCTGGGGGGTAGTAAGTGTGTCAGGCACACAGTCCGTTTGTTCGATTTAAACAACAAGACAGGGCAAGTTCTTGTCCCGTTCAAACATCCCGTTACAGACAGTTCTACTATGATGGTAACTTTGAAGACATCTGTGGACCTGACTTACACTGTACAGCCTCGGGGGTTATATATATATATATATATATATATATATATATATATATATATATATATATATATATATATATATATATATATATATATGTGTGTGTGTGTGTGTGTGTGTGTGTGTATATGTGTGTGTGTGTGTGTGTATATATATATATATATATATATATATATAGATATATATATTATATATATATATATAATCAAAATAATATATATACCCTTTAGTTTTCTCCCGTTTTTTTTTGATATTAATTATTACATTTATTTATTTATGTATTTATTTGTTGATTTATGTTTTTATATCTTTATGTATCACATAAGAATGTGACCATTTCTTCTGCGTTCATTTTAATTGTTTTATGTAAGATTTTAATGGTCGCATTGAAACGTTGCTTGTGATCCCTTTAATTCTTCAAATTAATAAACAGTCGAGTTAAACGTATCACCCCCGACCCCAAGGCCACACGATGGGTTAGCTGCTGAGCTGACTTGTCGTTCATTTGCCCATATGAAAGGTTTTTTTTCCTTCACATTTTGACCCCGTTCCCTTCATCTAGTTTTGAGACAGAAGGACTATACTTCCACATACCCAAAGGCTACTGCAGCCCGACTGACCTGCTTCTATTCATGCATAATTAACGTCTTAAATAATGAATTATTATTTAATTAATGAATTATTAAAAACACAAAAATGTCGTTAGAGAACGTTATACCAAGAGGCAGCTCATTCATAAGTTTAAACACTGCATCATAAATTCTAACAAACTAATTCTGGCAGACAAACGTTTTTGATTTGTCTGCAGCCCAGTGTTTGGAAATTGCAGTGTTGGTAAAAACCTCAATATGAGGATACCATTTTTCCCAAGCTAAAACAATGGGCAATTTTCAATGAGAAATATGAATCACTGTAAGTATTTTATTTGCCAGTTGTTTTCAATATTTTATGCATGAAAGGGTTCATCAGTGAGGCAGTTTACATTGACATTTTTGGTCCTATATGGCTCCATGAGAAAAATCCATAAAGTATAAGATAGTCATGGAAAAGGTTGGGATTCACTGCAGAAGGAAGCATGTGCAAGCAGCTTGTACACAGTACAAGCCACCTGTTACCTTACCAGTCATACAAAATGACATTAGAACTGATGATCACTGATTGACTTTTTTAAAGAACAACTGATCAGGATTGCTACAATTTAGTTTTCTGTATTTATTTATTTATTTATTTCCAAAATACCAGACAGCAAGCAAACTGCATTGTTGACATTTTGGTTCTTATTGCAGAAGACGTTCTTAGCCAGCCCCCTCCCGTCCGGTTCTAATCTGGACAAAAAGTGGCCTTGCTTGTTCTAATGTAACAGATGCAGTACACAGTACAAGGCAATTTGCATAGGCAGAAAGAGATCAGAGGAACAGAGGAATGAGTGGACGCCCGGGGATGCATCCTAATTATCCCACCGCCTGTGCAAACACAGTTGGCTGTGAAAAAAAAAAAAAAAAAAAAAAAAATTCCAGCAGTTCATTTTGTTAAAAAGGACACAGAAATAAAGTGTTGTTTAGTGAACTGTCCATTGTGCCCCTCAGAAAGAGACAGCCCCTATGATAGATGTTAATATTGATCCAACAACTCGGGGAGAGCACTTCTACACTGCCAGCTTTCACCGGCCAACAAAGGCAAGTCAGACGCGTTGAAGGAAGGTCCCCCCGACTCCGAGACATTGCAGGGGAAAAAGAGGGGGTCATTACAATTTAAAATCAGCCTCTTTCAGGCCTGGGGGAAGGGGGCTAACCCGTTCATTTGAGGGCAGTGAGAGAAAGAGTTTGAAAGCATGCATGTGTTAGGGTGCCATGAGAGAAAATGTGTGCAGAAATGAACTAGTTTCAAATGACTTTGCAGCTGAAGTGGCATTGTAAAGCAATAACACAGCTCCTGATTAAGGTGTTACTGGTTACCTACCAATTAAAAAATATATATTTTATTACAAATAAAATACAGTGGTTAATAGAAATATACTTTGACTTTTGTGTCAATTATGATGCCATCTGTTTAATTCACTCCCATTTTAAAATGTGTTCTTCCCAGTTCCCAAGAAACCAAACAATGAGTGAGGATATTGAAGGGGTTTGCCAAAATAGATGGGAATCGGTGGCACTTTAATGGAAAGAATAAGATGAAGGCACGAGTCCTACTGTTATATGGATAGGGTCCTCCAGGCTCAGGGTCAGGGTTAGGGGTTAAGGTCTTATTTAAGGGTTTAGGGTTGGAGGGTTGAAGCCAGGGTTCAACAAGGCAACAACTGGTTAGTTCTTTATTTGCATCAAATAAACCTCCAACAGTCAAATAAAACACATCTGATGAATCTCCTTCAATGGCACTATACGTTAAAATGAATCTCAAAGCAAATAAATCCAACACATTTCATTCATCTTTAAATAAAAAAAAAACACAAAACTAAAAAGACAGTACATGTTACCGTAAAACATGTACTGTCTTATTGTATTTATATGTCCAACCATGAGAGCTGTTTAATACTACTACAGTACAAGGAGTTTTGTGCTATAATTAGTAAGTATTCAACTCATCACCCATAAGGAAACATAGCAGAGTTTGAAGATGCTTCCACCAGTTCAGTAAGACAGTGGTTCTCAACCCTGGTCCTGGGGACTCACTGTGTCTGCTGGTTTTCATTCCAACTGAGCTCCTTAATAGACCCTTAATAGAATTTGCTAAATTCGACCTTTTTCATTGTTTTCAGCTCTTAAACAGTTGCTGATTTCAAGTTAGCTGTAACATTTTATAAGTAACTCGAACTCTTCAACTGTTTAAGAGCCGAAAACAATTTAAAAGGCCTCATTAAGCAAATGATCAGTTCAATGAAGGGTCTAGTTAAGTAGCTGAGAGCTGTTGGAATGGAAACCAGCAGACCCAGTTGGTCCCCAGGACCAGGGTTTAAAACCACTGCTGCAAGTGACAGTCTAAAAGTTAATTCCAGGGCTTGTTTCAATTTCAGAGTAACTAGATTTCAAGTTAGTTAGGTTTCCTTGTCTCAATTTCAAGCACCTGTTTAAACAGTCTCAGCAAACTGTTTTAAGCACACAATGCTCCAGCAGCACGCTCTCTGCTAGTCCCCTAGTCAATGGACAGAAATAAAACCCATACTGGAAATCCTCAGTGCAAGCAAAACCAATGTTAGCCGAATGACATTTCAGTTGCACACTACAGTTCAGCCACATAATATACAGCACTGTGCATGGGCTGTATTTTCAATGAACTTGTTAAAACACCTGTTCATTTTACACAACTAGACACAGACAATTAAGTTATATTGCATTTTGTTTCTCCTTTCAAAACAATAGGGGTTAATTAAAGAATGGAGAAAACGCTTTGGAAATATGGACCCATGCATTTTGGAAAAGTCTTGTTCTGTTTGGATCCTGTGAGCTGCAACTTTGATAACATAAATAAAGTTTATCGTTTAAGTAGTAAATAATCTGGATGAATTACTTGATGAAATGTCAAGCTGAAATCTGCCAAACACGGCAAAGGCAACAAAAAAAAAAAAAACGCGACCGAGTTTCCATCAAACTCTTACCCATTTCAACGCAAGTGCAAGGGCTAAGTTTCTGATTTGTACCCTTAAAATAATTGCATTCCTCTCAGAAAATTTGCCTTTGCTTCAAAATAGGGCCCTTGGGGTGATACTTTTCATCAGTCTTGCCATCTGCGGTAGACAAAGCTTCTGCTGTTAATACTGGCGCACCCATGGATGAACTAGAGATAACATAGTTTAAAGCTCTCCCTCAGGTTCTACTAAACGGCTCAGAAGTCCAGCACTACCAGTCTTCTTCAGTTAGGTAAGCACTAAGAGGTCTCTCTTCTCTTTGGCCTTTATTAGAGGATACATAAAACAAACCATCAGTTTTAAATAATGTAGTCTGTTCTCTCCGTGAACATGCTTGCTAAGATATCTAAAATAAATTTTAAAGTCATTTCAGGCAAAATAAAACATGGATTTAATTCTACTAGAGCCACTGTTCTGGTCCTAGTACCCTGCTAGCTTCACATTGTAACAAACCCTCCTTCCTGGCGATTTTTGATCAAACTTTATGACCAAGGGTGTGTTGTTATCAAACTGATGCAAACACACTGCAATTTCATTTTAATATGTGAAATGTCTCAGAATTCTTCTTTGGATCCTCGTGCCAAGGATGGTACTCACCCTTCTTCCCGTGGGCCCGCTGCCTCAAGTGGGGGAAACGGGGTGGGCGCTGCCCAGTGTGTTCCCTACCCGGGCCCCTGGGGTCCCTGGACGGTGCCAGTTCTGGCGAGCAGGTGCACTGACAATGACACTGTCTGGATCCATCTGCCCAAGTGCAAAACCACAAAGTGGAAAGAAGCAACACCCTGTGCATCATTAGCTGTCTCTCTGGCTCACTGTAAGATATAGGGGCTCAACAGAATTCCATGCACTCTCATCATCCCAGCCTTGAATCTTGAGAAGCTGCACTGAGCCCATCCACTCTGTCTCTGACAGCCTCCGTCCCTCCCTGTGCTCAATTATTTGGAGATTGATATAAAGCATGTTTTTTTTTTTTTTTATTCTTCGTCTGCTTTTGTATTCTACCTCCCTCTCTCACTCTCTGCCTCGCTCCCTCTCTCCCTCCCTCCCTCTCTCTTTTTTCTTTTCGAAGTTGGGAAACAATGATTGAAAAACAAGTTTCAGACACCATGCTGTGAACTGAGCTCAGTGAAGGGGACCAAGGGTCCTGTCTTCTCCAACAAAATCTGTGTCATTCATTCTGCACGGGGGGGGAATAAGACTGTCAGCAGGAATGCATATCGTCATTGTTTTCGCTTCGGATCTTTCATTAATTATTTGTTTAATTCATTTTTTTTTTTTACTTGGTTGCTGGCACAAAGCCCTTCCAGTTTATGTTGCTTGAGCTTCAAAAACTGGGAAAAGAATAATAAAAAAATGTATTTTATAAACAATTTTTACAATTTATCAAGGCCTGCATCTCCACTAGAAACAGGGGAGTGTGAGTGAAGGCCTACCCCCCTCCTCAGCTAAAGACGGGTTCCCTCACAAAAGGACATCAGGGCTTTAGAAAAGGCATGTTTTCAAACAAAATTGACCGTCCCTGATAGATTTAACTGCTTGTCGACCACGGTCTTTGTCGGTGGGCCTCTGGCTTTTGAGTAAATGAAAAACAATAAAAAAAGGAAATAAAAGGAAGAAAGAAGGAGACGGGATCGAAAGAAAACAAAGAGAGACTGAAACATTTCATTTGTCAGGGTGGAGACAGTACATTTTAAATGGTGACGATTACAATTATTAGAGCCCTGAATTTGATGGCAAAACCGCAGTTCCACTCAACAGAAAAAAAAAAAAAAAATCTACAAAGTGCTCTTTTTCCTTTTCCTCCTGCTGTTAATACCAAACTGTTTCTTTCGTCTTCCTGGGGCGCCTCTCAAACTCATCACCAGGAACGCAATTAGCCCAGAGAGATTTGTAACCACTTGCCTGCACAGTGTGGGACTCATCCATCATCTTGCCTTGTCCATAAAACCGGAGGGGGAAAAAAAAAAGCTTGTACTTTCTATCTCAATGTTTTAAGTCTTGTGTCCCTCACTTAGTAAAACAGTGATTAACAGCGCTGCATGCTGAGTTTCTACAAGCATGTCCTGGCACTCATTTCATCCCTAACACAAGACCTATAGTACGGGAAGCAAATGGCTAACTAGGCGCACCCATCTCCTCTTCCTCCCTGGGAGAGGTATGGGACTAAATACCTAACGAGGCTTTTATTTTCCAATCATTTCTATATTGCTTACAGAGCCCTTCTCCTCTCTCAAGAGAAGATTGTGAGTAACCCTGTTCTGGGTTTATTCTAGTAGGGTGTTCACTTCCTCTTCACGAATGAAGCAAGACACAGAATGGCTGACTGGGGTCACCAGTCTCCTCTCTTCAGAAGGAGAGCTTTAGTACAGAAGCAATGGGATTGATCTGCTCAATCAGTTTAGAGTTATGGTGAAGCTTTTTGAGCTGGCTGACTTTTTTTTTTTTTTTTTTTAAACTAACTGTAGCAACTGTAGCAGATACTTCAGCTTAGCTCAAGGAAGGTAGAAAGGAAGGCCGGAGCTCTCCCATTCAGTAGACTCTAGTCCTTCCTTGGGACTCAGAGCAGCTGTCCATAAAGTAGACAGCAATGTCTTGGTCCAGCTCAGTACCCCACCGATGGATACATTATTCAAAGCTCCTTGACATTTCTAACCGTCCCCGACTCCTTACCCCCTACTAACAGAACACAAATCCCTTCCCAATTGGTGTAGTCTGGCCCTTTGTGCGTGGCTGTGTACCCCCTGTGTGGACGGGGACAGGTTTTGGACAGATATCCACACCACTCTGCAGGGTTCCGGTGGGGTAGCAGAGAGCCACGCTTCACTCCCAGAGGGGGAAGCAGGTCTGAGCAGTCAGGGGCTATTGGGGGCCAGCCTGACCTCTAAACTGGGCTTTAATCTTCCTCATGGGGGGACAGGCTTTCCCCTAATCCCCTCCTGGGAGGAGGGTAGAGGCCTCCGAGCTGCCTGGCTGGGATTTGTTCCTGGGTGACTGAGGTGCTGACAGACCCCTCCGGCCTGACACAAAGGGGGTAATGGAGCGGGACAAGGCTGCAGTGAGAAAATTTACACTTCTCTCCTCCAAATAGAGGAGCCATCGCCCTGGCAACCCCTACAGGCCTGACGAACACTACAGCTTTCACAATGATAATAGCGCAGAGTAGTAAACAGCAGAGAGGGAGATTTTTATGTACTAGGCAGTTGGTATGCTGATTCCCAAAAGCGGGGTTGAGCATTAGGGAAGGGAAAGATAGTGTTTCTAGGGGACAGAAATGCCCAGGCTTGTTTTACTGAAGAAGCTATGACACTGCGGTGTGAAATTGTACAATTATACGGCTACAGGATCATAGTTATATTCCCGTATCTGAATTTGGTGTATTTGAACTTTTAAGCAAATCACTTTGGGATCAAGACCATCATTTCACCTTCTCCAATTTTTAACCCAGACTTCTCGAGATAAAATGGTAGTACTTTAATAAACCCAGTGAGGTCACTTTTAGGAAATGCATGTCAAAGGCGTCTTCTTTTAAAAAGAAAATGTGTCATTTTGGGGTTCATTCCTGCTGAGTTTGAAATCTTCCTGTAGCATTGGGCTCTGATGAACCCCCTTTCCTAATGGCCAGTGTTTTGACAAACGCATGCATCCTCTTTTCTTCACGTTCAATCTGAATAGGGAAAGATAAAAGCCATGCTGTATGCAATGCTATTTGATCATGTCAATAAGGCCTACCTGAAGCTCTACAATGGGGCTCCATTCCTTGAGGGGATGTCCGGTCCATTAACATACTAAAGGAAGCAGGAAAGAGGAGTGGGGTTCAGGAGAGGCAAGGATAGGGCTGTAGTCTGGGGGGTGGGGAAGTTGTTCCGTAAAGAAAAACAAGCTGACATAGAGGCATGGGCGGAGGGTTGGGATTCTGCTTGAGTAGCTGTCAATGGTAGCTCTGGTTGTTTAAGGAGTTGGTGATGTGGTGGTGGTGGTGGTGGGGGGGGTGTTGAACTAAAAGCCCCTCTCCTTCCCTCCCATATACCCGTACACCACTCTCCATCTCTCACTCCTTCTCTTTGTACACCCAGCTGGCGGCCCCACAAAAGGGGTCCCGGTTAGGATTACCAATGAACCCCCCCCCCATCTCCAGAGGCGCTTTGTTCCACCGATTTTCCCACTCCCCGGAGAGAGAGCGAGAGGGGGAGAGATTGAGAAAAAAGAGAGAGAGCTGAACTGAGAGAAACCAGCATTCCCTGGGACGGAAAAGACTAGCATCTGCCAAAAAATTTTTTACGTAATTTCCTTGGTTGGCTGGATTTATGGATCCTGGAATTCCAAGAGGTTTTCGTGCTGTTATTCTTTCATTGCCATTATCTAAATCTGAGTATCTTGAAAATCACAGAGACAAAGAGGCTGAAGATATTAATGACCTTACAGTATATACCTGGTCAACCTAGAAACCACCACTCGCTGAACTCTAACCAGCTTAAATCACACAGCCTCCAAGTCCTTGAGCTTGAATACTAGGACACACAGTCTCAAGTTCCTCATCTCAAACCACTAGGCTCCAGTACCTGGGTTCTAACCACTGAGTTCTAGATGCTGCTGCTCACACCTTTCAGCCATACTACTATACCGCCAAACCCTCCCGTCTAATCGATAGTTATACTGCCTCTTAATCCATTTGGCACTAGCCATTAGCCACAATGTTCCCCAGTCTCTGCCTTTCACCATTAAGTTTGAGCTGGCTGCTGTTAAATTGCTTTAAGAAAACACCTCCCAAACCCTTCCAAAAGAATAATCTGAAGTGGATCGCGAAGCAGAAAGGTCTCTGTGCAGAGATGTGGGCTGGAACTAATAGGATTGGATTTGATTCATTAGTTTCTTTTATCCAGCCTGGTTGGAATTTCACCACACGTCCCGCCAGCCTTTCCCGAATTCATGAGGGGTTGTGGGGGGTGGGGGTGGGGGTGGGGGTGGGTGTAGAGGAGAGGGGTGGTGGGT
>NC_054569.1:2860706-2889220 GCF_017654505.1 Polyodon spathula | reverse complement strand
GATTGACCTGAAAATTGATCTTTTGAGAATTGTAATTGGTGTGTATAGCGGTTCAAACTATTTAGTTCTCCAGCACTAGCTCTGAAGATTTGCACTGAACAAAAAATAGACCCCTTCAATTATTTCTGAAACCACTTATGTTGTTGTACCAAATCTCTGACCAGTAGCATGTGTTTGGGAGAGAACAAACCACACTCCTTGCTGACATTGAGGGAATCCACAGTGGTTCTTTAGACAAACCGCAGTGAACCATAGGGTCTAAACACGAGAAAAACAATTGGGAATATCTTGCCTGAATTTGGGGGATTCGTATGCGATTTATTGTAACTCTTAGCTGCCTCTTCCTTCCCTCATTAAAGGAAATTAAAACTGTGTTTGATCTTGGCAACATCGCTTTCTCTTTCTCTGTTTCTCTCCCCCTCTCCGGGTAAACAGACCATTAGCGCCGGGATCGTTACTGATAACTGTTTCATTAAAATGAGAGCCTGGCGTCCCGTGGCTGCAGCTTCACGCTGTGTCCCTGACGTTCGTCACAAGCTTGCAGCCCTAGGGGGAAGGGGGGCACATAATTGGGCCCACATCCAATTGGAAGACTAGACTAGGCTTCTCGGCAAAATAATATCATTTACATTTTATATTCATAAGACCCAAGATGATTAGAATGTGTGTGTGTGTATATATATATATATATATATATTTTGGATAATCTGTGTGAAGGAGATCACGGTTGGAAGATAATTGAAGTCACTTGAATAATCTTTTCAGCTTCTAGCTTGAATCATTTTCCCCGCTGGTAACTTTCTCTCTCTCCTTCCTGCCACATCTTGCTCTCTCTATCTCTCACTTATTTTTAGATGAATGTTGAAGTAAAGCAGAGAGAACCCAAACAGACCCAGTATGTGCTTTTCCGTGGCACCCCACAAGCAGGCCCCCATGCGGCCTCGAAGGGACCACCCTCGTAGAGGACAAGGCAGGCGTTCAGTCTTAGTACCCCGGTGGTTTTGTGATGTGATGAATAAACAGAGACCTTCGTCCAGGGGTAAAAAGTGTATTAACCCGCTGCTCCATTCTCTCCTCTCCCGATTCAGCATCTGTTTCTCCCCCTCTCCTTTCTCTCAGTTCAGATCAGCTTTATTAGCGTGACCCCAATTCAATCATGTGCAGTGTAAGGTTATTAGCACACCTATATGAAAAATGATAGTCCAGTGCAGGCATTGCAAAATGAACAACTAGAAAGGGAGCAGAATAAGAGGTTTCTTGCAATGGGAAAGCTCTCTGATCGGAATAGCAGATGCAGGATGTTAGGCACAGTTTGTCCGCTAAAGTTTTGGACATGGTGGCCCAGTGCCACTAGGTTTGCTTTAACCTTTGGCCGCCAATATGTGTTCTTGCTCAATACCAGCATGTTGTTTCTCATGGTTTTATTTAATGGTCAAGTGTTTTGAAGTACATTCTGATATATTTCACACTACAAGCAAGTTTTTTCCACTTTACGAATTTTGAAATGTGAAAGAATTTTCAGAGAGTTGTAGAAATTAAACTCCCATAGTAGTGTAAAAATGAACTCATCATTTCATTAAAAAAGGGTGAAATCAAAAGTTTATTTTACTGCAGTAAAACCAGGAAGAAGATATTCTATTATTCTTGTAGTACTTCTTGTCCTATTTGTGTTTTTGAAGTGAGGTTAGGTCCTGTGGCAGCACTGGAGGCCCAAAATGAGGCCTGGTCCCGGAGTAACAGCTGCATTGCAGCTGCCTGTGGCTCCTGCTGGGGGAGAGCGGCAAAACCCTCCGGGGTCAGAGCTATGGTATGTCGGTTTCCATGGCAACCGGCTGAGGGCCTGCACTTCTAGAACAATCCCGCTACTCAGCCCAGGAATCACTGCACTTAGCTCAGCACAGGAGAATGCGGTACTCGCCAAGCAGGAGGAGAGAGACAGACAGAGAGACTGAGAGAGAGAGAGGGGTTGATTGTGAGAGGCTGACTTGGGCCTAACAAAGCAGCGGTTGTCATGTTAACACCCCCCCCCCCCCCCCCAAAAAAAAAAAAAAAATTTGAGGCCTTTTGAGTCTCCAGAGCTCAAAATTGGCAAGCAACATTTTAAGGAGTAAAATTGATTCAGTGATCACAATTATGGTCTATTGTATGTGTGTGTGTATATATATATATATATATATATATATATATATATATATATATATATATATATATATAAAAAGTTTGTCAGGATCACTATGCGAATGTGGTCAGACTGAAAACTTCCCTTTTCAGTGATACATCTCACCAATTAATTAATCTGAGCTGGGAATGTCTGGCCATCCATACGACAAATAACTCAATCTAAACGAGACTGAAAACAGACTATTCCTATAGTTAAAAAAAACAAACTGGAATTCACACCTGTGACTGTTTGAGCCTGGCATTGTCTTGGGGTAGACCTAGAAAAAGTGGACCCTATTCAGAAAACTTTAGGACTGTTTGAACTGAATCAATTTCAAAGCATCATTTTAATCTTGTGGTTTTTTTTTTTTTTTTTTTTGTTTTTTTTAATAGGGCCTAGTATTGTTCATGCCTTTTAATCAAGACTTTGAGAAGAAAGAAAGAAACTGCTTGCAGGTATTTCTTTCTGATGAAGAGACAGAGGAACAGAACAGGGGGGGCTGCAATGCAGTTTCCATGGAGACAGGCTTCCTGTAGAAAGGTCACTCAGACAGAGATTCAGGAAGGCACAAGAGGATTATTAGGGATTTGGCAGGAAGCAAAATCATTTTTATTCTCTTATTTAGGATGGGGGGGGGGGGGGGGGTAACGATGAAAACGTTTGAGTAGAGAAATGGTGCCTCTCTAAACGGTGAGAAGGTTTTTCTTGTTTGCCGTTGGAAGTTGAATTGAAGGCAAGTTGCTGCGTTCGCCTTTGTGCTGGTTGCTGATACACACTTGTCTCTCCTCTTTCCTCTCTTTCTCTAAAGTCACTTTAATTAAGTCTGGCGCGCCGGCCTGGCTGACAGAGATAATTGGAGTGGGTTTTAGACGGCACGCTCCTTTTTAAATGTCACTATATATTTCTCTTTTCTTATACAAAGCCGCAAATAAGGATTAGGGATTATCTTTCCGTCTTGCTGTAACCTCCGGCCCCTGTGAGAACGCGAGTTAAATCTGAGAAATCTCAAAAACACCAGGTTTTGATGTATTTGGAGAGCAATTAAAGCGAAAAATGCCCGGCTGAATTGTGCTTTTCATGCAAATTGTCTTCTGCATCTAGAGTTAGTACAGGAATAGAGAGGGCTGAAATGGCTGGGGTAGAACAGGAGTGGCGAAAGAGAAATAAAGCAGCTGCTGTGAACGAGGCGTGAGCCAAAACAAGTGTGTTCAGAGTAATTTTCTTTAAGACATCCTGACGCGATTAGGTATTCATTAAATCCAAATAAAGTGTTAATTTACTCAACACGATACCATCCCCTCCCTCTGTTTCCCTTGTTTACACGATTATTGACTGTCAAGAACAGTCTCATGGTGTTATTTAATGTAGAACCAGTTGTGATCAAATGAACTAAACTTGTTTTATAAGTGGCTTATTTGTTTTACCTTTTGTCCTTGTATATATGTGTGTGTGTGTGTGTGTGTGTATGTGTGTGTGTGTATATATATATATATATATATATATATATATATATATATATATATATATATATATATATATATATATAGTAGTCCTAGGCAGGATGTTATCTGTGATTTAAACTCGCCAAAGAACTACCTATCCCAGTGTCCACAGCGGTAGCTCGAGTTTACTTGAATTGGTTGCATTTGTTGCTTTGCAACATATTTTACTCAATTGTAAAGGTGAGGGAAGGACAGCTGATAAAGCTAATTATTCTGAAAACATGAAGATCAGCATGACCCTACCCATGAGCGTTCCAATCCATTCCTTTCCAGTTCGCTGCAAACAATGAAAGCTAGAACACTTCGCTTTCATCTCTCCAGCATGACAAGGGTTAGCAGAGCATTTTTTAAAAATAAATAAAGTGAAGCAAAAACTGAAGTTAAGCCAATGGAGGATGCTGTCATTAGTTAAATACCAGCAGCGCTTCCCCCAGCACTCATGCACAGGCCTCCTATTGTAGGAAATTTAAGGAAATTCCAGTCTGTTAAAAAAAAAAAAAAAAAAAGTTTAATTAGGATTTCTAAACTGTAATAGTCTAAGAATCTTTGAGACATTACGAAAGAATTCCAGTCTAAGTTAACCCCAGCGTGTTTCTTCAAAGTGCGTGTGCTAATTTCACCTTCTGAGAGTAAAAAAAAAAAAAAAAATATGCGTTTAACACACAGCTCCTGCTTACTGGCAGATTAGGTTGTTGCAAGAGGTGAAGCAATGGTGTATTGCTTTTAAAAGAACAGATATCCCCAAAAATATTACCCTTAAGGACTGTTATTCATAAAGGCAGACTGGAGGATGTCTCCCATTCGCTTTCCATCCTCTGCCTCGCTGTGCCTCTTCGGTGGAGGGTCAAATCTGGGATAGTTGATAACTCCGTAACCTGATCTGAGCCCAGGACATGGATCAAGCAGATGGCAGCTGAGCGGTGTAGGTGTTTGAAGTCTTTCGAAATTTGGCCAAGATTCAGGCAAAGTGATCTGATAAATAAATAAGAAAAGCATCCTACAATTCCCAGTGTGTAATTCCCACCTGTCCCGAGTGTTTGCGCTGACCAGTTTTTTAAGCGTTTTTTTTTTTTTTTTTTTTGTGATTGTTTACTCCGGTTCATTATTCATAAAAATCAAATCCACCGACTATTCTCCTTAACTATTCTTGCTCTTGATTAGAATCGCTTTGTATATCATTAGCTGTTTCAGCCATCAAGTTCTGGTGATTTTGTTTTAGTTTAGTGCACCCCTGTGACATGTCTTTATAATTAGAGCTGGTGTAACCCTTAACCAACCCTGCCCTCCCCTGCAATGCTCTGCCTCCGCGGATGAGGTATTTCTCACTCATGCATTTCTTTCATTCACTGTTGGAGGACAGGTTAGTGCTTACACTCTGATGTTCCAGCTGTACTTGGACATGTTTTAGAGGAAGGGGTGCATTAAACTTCTGAGGTTAAGGCTGTGATGACAAACAAAATTATGTGCAAAGGGAATTCTACAAAAAGGAGAATACAACAGTTATGAGAACTGTTCTATTTCAAACTACACCATTTTGCTCTCTTAAAGCGCATTCTAATTCTGTACGTTTTCACACTTCAGATGACTTATTTGTTTTCTGAATCCATGTGGGAAGAGAGACCCACATTTTTCCCCTGTGCCCGATTGAATAATTAGACTGGTGAGCAGAGACTGCATCCACGGAATTCATTAAAAAAAGTGAAACACGTTCTCCAACAACGGTTTAAATGCACAGCTGAGACGCTTGACTGCTTGACTTAGTTGCTCAAAGGTCTGTGATCTGAAGTTCAGATGAGTTGTTTTTCTCGTCTTTAGGGGATTTTCATTAGGTGACTCAGTACTGTGATTGCCAAAGAGAAGACCTCCCCCTCATACACATGCCTTTTTCTATGTGCCTTGTGTATGAAGAATGGCTTGCCAAGTGTGAGTAAGCCTGTCTGAAACCGAGGGAAACTGTACATGATTAGAAAACCAGGGGATACAATGCTGTGTCTGTCTGTCTAATAGTGCTGGGCAGTATGCAGTGACAAGGACAGCAGCCGTGTCTCCGGGAAAGGTGCGAGGGGCTGATAGAAGTTTTCTGTAGTTAAAGCAAAGCTGCAGTAAGTAATAAAGCAAAGTGAAAGCATGGCAAAGCATAGAGTTGTGAAGCACAAAGAGGCACAGCTATGGCCAAAAGTTTGGCATCACCTAGAATTTTAGGATTGGGACAATCTTTTATTTAATGTCATGTAATCAAAGAAACTAGAAAATGGGATCGCAAAAGTCTACTGGAAGACCTAATAGTAGCAAAGTATTTCATGTTAGATTTTGTAATTTTTTTTTTGTTTCTTTTTTATTGAGTATATGGGAAAACTATAAAGCGGTATGTAATTCAGAATGTTAAACTTATTCAACAGGTTTCATTAGACTTTGTGAAGCAAAGTGAGTTAATTCTATAGAGTGATGGAATACTTTTGGTCATAGCTACCACAGGCAAAGCATGGGAAGACTGCACGGTTGCTGCAGATTTACTTGTATAAGGGTGGGAGTCTGTTTTATTAGTCTCGCAATTTTGGACTGTCCCGTCATGCTGCTGGTATTGCATTGTTTGAGTTGCTGCTGAACCAAAGTAAAAGAAACGAGTTTCGTGGAAGGTCTCGCCTGTCGGACGTTCCATTTTTCTGCAAGTGGAAATCTCTCTCCGGATTCTCGGTGCAACTGTGTGTGTTAAGTGTGTCGAGGGGCTCAGCCAGACGGCTCCCCTATCAATCACTGCTGCTCTGTGTGCTGTTGAAAAGCGCTCCTGCCGCCCACCCATCCAGCCTGCTGCTTGGGGGAGATCCGATATCTCCACAGTCTAATGCAGTCCAGATGGAGGGCTGCTCCACACTCGCAGGCACTCCGAGATCAGGGTACTAAAGCAGGCTAGCCAGGACCCACGGCCCCACCTTACACATACGAGAAGGGAGAGCTGTACATGAAGAACACACCGTAAATGTGCTGCAGTTATTCCATAAGTGAGTGGAACTGAATTATGGATTGTCTGTGGGCATCCCCACAAATGAAATAACGAACCACAGCACTCTCCGAATGTTCATGGGGTGTTCAGTTTATATGACAGGCACAAAAAGAAAAGAAAATCGAATTTAAAACCTAAGTTAAACATTCTGGGAATTGCTTCCCTTGGAGCGAGTTCTGATATGATACGCATAGAATTCAGTACTGGGAACTCTGAAACCTATTATTTTCTTTCTGGGAAGGCAGCTTCCTGTGCTGTCCTGTGCAGAGTTCATTACTGGGTTCTGTAGCGCCCCCTGCTGTGAAAAGTAAGGTGTGCCAGAGTTCAGGTTAGAGCAGCTGTGAGAACTATAACGTACACAAATATCTTCAAACACAACCCTGTAACCAGGGGAGTTGCGCTGATATTTCATGAGAGAAATTCAGACGTGCGGAGTAAGAATTGAATAGCTCAGTGGTTAGTCATGGGTTTGAGTAGCTTGGCTGTAGTGTAAAAGATAACTGGTTTGAGCAGGTCAGTTATTATAGTACTGGGCTGTAGTGTGAAAGGCAGCGGGTTTGAGTAGCTCAGTGGTTAGAATGCTGAGCTGCAGTGTGGAAGGCAGTGGGTTTGAGTAGCTCAGTGGTTAGAATGCTGAGCTGCAATGTGGAAGGCAGCGGGTTTGAGTAGCTCAGTGGTTAGAATGCTGAGCTGCAGTGTGGAAGGCAGCGGGTTTGAGTAGCTCAGTGGTTAGAATGCTGAGCTGCAATGTGGAAGGCAGCGGGTTTGAGTAGCTCAGTGGTTAGAATGCTGAGCTGCAGTGTGGAAGGCAGCGGGTTTGAGTAGCTCAGTGGTTAGTAATGGGTTTGAACTGTATTAGACAGTGGGCTGCGAGAGAGGTCCTCTCTCTCTCTCTCTCTCTTGCACTCATTCTCTGTGGCATTTCAGAGGAAATTTAATATTGGATTGTTTGGTGTTTCCAAGGATTTCATTCAGCTCGAGTCTCGCTTTAACACAAAGGCAAACATCAGCTGCTGGAGCCAAGAACAGCAAACACTACAGCAAACTCATTTATTTTCCTTTTCATTTCTGGGGTCTCGGCATTTCTAATTTAGTTTTTTGTTTTATTCTTCCTGCATTTTTCGTGTTATAACCAGCTTTGTGGCTCCCACCATCTCTCCCTGCATCCCTCCCTCTCTCCTCCTCTTCCATTGCCATAGAAATCCCGGTGCTGTACGCAATAATAGCGGTGTAATTATGTGTTTGTTGAGAGGAATCATGGGGGGGTTGTAAGAGAGATACCATGATTAAAAAGCCAGTCGGGAATGTGTGTGCGCTCTGCGAGGCTTGCAACTGTCTTTTGAACAAGGGATATCTCTTTTATTTGTATGATCGTCGTTTGTTTGTTTGTTGTTATGTTAAATAAATAGTACCAATTTGAAAGCCACCTTTCTTTTTCAAGGTGTCGCAGGGACCTGACCCTTGTAGAAGTTTGCCACAGTATTTTTGCATGTTGTGTGTGTTTTTTTTTTCACTTTTACTAGTATTATTTTTCTTAGCAGACACCCTTATCCAGGGCAACTTAAAATTGTTACAGAATGTCGCATTGCAGAATGTCGCATTGCAGATATGCTTTTACTGTGCAGTTATCATAGTTTACCCTGGTTTGCCATGTTTATTAATATGCTTTACCATACCTCTCTCTTCTTTTAGAATACTTACCTATGCTTTTACTAGGCTTTATTACACTTCACTTTGATTTTACTGTGGTAACTTTTATAAGGGAAACACAAGGTATCAAAAGCAACTATGAGCAAACGGGTTTTGGTTCTTACAAATAAGAGATACTGTTGCTGATGTGAGTACATGTGGAATTTGTCATATGTTCATGCACAGTAGTGACAGATTAGAGATGTGTTTGTACTGATTGCAAGCTGGTACTAAAATGCCTTACTGAACCCTTGCTTTGTGATTGTGATGCCTATGTTTTATCAAAAATCAGTAATAACCCTTCAAGTCTAAAATACACAGGCAGCTGTACTGCAAATGTTTTTCGTACAAATTGAATTATGGTATTGAAGTTTGGTTTGTACAGCTGGTGTCAGCATGCATTTCATTATGACAGCATAGGAGTATAAATCACTTTGGACTAGTGTCATGTACTTCGTTAGAGTTCAATTATCTGAGTCCCTATTTCACTACATTTTAAGCATTGCCACTAGTGGAAAAATAATACTAATATACACATATGCAGTGTTCCAGTGTGAAGTTAGCAGTATCTCTCTATCTCTCTATCTATCTACCTATCTGTTGCCCAGGTTGTTACAAGGTTAAACCAGGAAAGATAAAATATAACAATCTAATATAATCCAGATAAAATAGGTGTGGGCCTGCTAAAATAAATGAATAAACCCCTACCCAGACATTTATCATTCTATTGTCTTATTAAAAAGAATTTGCAGCCTGAATTTCTGAGAATTCCTGCAGCAGGAAATTACATCCATAGGAGCTGATTGTTAAAGGGCACATAAATCCTATGGAACTGGTGCTGTGGAGATGTGAATGTTTTTTACAGCTTGTCTCTTCTGAATTAATTACCGGCAGTCCTGGTGTAAAGCCTGGCGTACTGCATATTAGTGTTTTTACACAACAGCAGGGAATTGGGACAAACGACTGTGCAGAGCAACTATACAGTAATCCTGGCTGTCCTGAGTTCTAACCAGTAAATCACAAGACTTTCAAGTTAGCACAGCTCTAACCACTAGACCACACTGCCTCCCAGTCCCTCATAATAAACCACAAGACCACACTGCCTCCCAGTCCCTCATAATAAACCACAAGACCACACTGCCTCCCAGTCTCTTAGCTCTAACAACTAGACCACACTGCCTCCCAGTCCTTCATATTAAACCACAAGACCACACTGCCTCCCTGTCTCTTAGCTCTAACAGCTAGACCACACTGCCTCCCAGTCTCTCATAATAAACCACAAGACCACACTGCCTCCCAGTCTCTCAGCTCTAACAGCTAGACCACACTGCCTCCCAGTCTCTCAGCTCTAACCACTAGACCACACTGCCTCCCAGTCTCTCAGCTCTAACAGCTAGACCACACTGCCTCCCAGTCTCTTAGCTCTAACAACTAGACCACACTGCCTCCCAGTCTCTCATATTAAACCACAAGACCACACTGCCTCCCAGTCTCTCAGCTCTAACAGCTAGACCACACTGCCTCCCAGTCTCTCAGCTCTAACAACTAAACCACACTGCCTCCCAGTCCCTCAGGTCTAGCCACTACACCATACTACCTTCCAGTCCCTCAGCTCTAACCACTAGACCACACTGCTTCCCACTCCCTCATATCTAAGCACTGCCCTCCCATCATTAGAAATCTGCTGACAGTCAGCCAGCACATTTGTCTCTGAATTGCTAATCCTTCTTCTCGTTAACCCCCTGCTGAGATCCTCAAATATTCATTTTGCTGTTTGCAAAGATGAACCAAAACCTCTGCATTCAATATGCTGCATTCATCATCCTGCATAGTGCCTGCGGGGCACAGCAACGCCCTCTCTGGTGACCCAGGGCCTGGCATTGCCACCTCTGCCAAAACTGTTCTATGTCCGCTAATAAGTAGGGGGGAAAGGGAGTTGGGGGGGGGGAGGGTCTACACCTTCAATTGCACTTTCTGATTACCACAACCACCGATATCCTCATAGTCACAGCAGTGCTTTGCATCTGCTGGTATGCGGGACCACAGCGCCCACTTCTGGCTGAAATTTGCTGTGGCACTCTTGACCCTGTTCTCTAAGCTTCTAATCACCGCAGTAAGTTATCTGTCGTAATTGCGGTGGCGGCCGGCATTAATGCTGCAAGCTTTCTGTATACTGTAAACTCCCGCCTTAGCATTCAGAAAGCAGTTAAAGGATTAGAGATTACTGTGCACTTAAAAAATGATCACATTTAGTATGTGTTTAGCATGCATGCAGAAATTCTGTGCCAGTATGCAGCACAGATGCAAGCTTCACTGGGCATTTCTCATACTTGAGATTACGTTTTCGAGATGTCGGCACATTCACTTTCCTGCAGCCGGCAGATATAAAGAACAACGTACTGTACATTTTACCTGAGGATACTGCGCCTGTCAAGCTGCTTTTATAATTGTGTAATTTAAAAATACATAGCCACTCCAATTTAATAAATACATGCATTTGAATATTATCATAGGAGCAGCAGCGGTTGCTGTGGAATTCATATGCTATGGATTCAAGGTCACACTTTATAATAATAACCGTGATTCTATAAACATTTTAGCGGAGTAAATGATATTCCATTGAAACTGTTGCAAATTCACTGGAATCTAACCAGATAACATGAATCGATTTGCATCCGTTCAAGCCAGCTTGTTACCAGATTGGCCTCTCGCTTAACCAAGAGTGGTAGTGTCTGAAGAATCTGCATGTTGAGTAACGGTCGAATGACGAGAGCGCTGGGAGAGAGCGCTGGAGACGAGAGGTTGAGGACCGGTTGCTGAGGCTCTGGCTCAGGTTAATGAGGAGCTAGGGGAGATGGGTCCAGATTCTACGAGCTCCCCGCACCTCCAAGGCGCAATCTGGCCAGCAAGTGACACTTGACCAAGGGGAGCCCTGCTGAGGAGCTGCCTCTCCTCTTCCCACTGGACCTTCTTTTGTAGTGATATACTTTGAGTTTGTTCGGGCCGTGTTTTCAAAGTGTTTACTCCAGCCTTTTAATTAACTCCTGAATTAATTTTACAAAACTGGAACCAAGGAACTGAGTTCTACATGACGGGTTCTCTTAATTAAAGAGTGGAGGAAATAGCCCTTAGTCTGTCAGATTTTAATGAGCCACAGAGACCGAATCCTACTGTCTGTCTGTTCCCAGGACAGTTTTAGTAAAGTACATGGCTGTATTTAGTGATTTGTAAAGCTGATAGACTAACAATATTGGAGACAATGTGTAGAAGCCGTCTGTCTGTACACAGGTAAAGGAAGTGTGCTATGCTGTATTGATGTTCCTCTCTGTGTTCCTCTTTTCTCTAGCGAGAGACCCTTGGTTCCTGTTTCATAGGTGTGGGAGACACTGCAGCCCAGAGTCAGTGGAACTGCAGCTCCAATACACAGTAAGATCAAATGAAATATACAACATTTTGCTGGGTTTAATGTGCATGCTCTAAACAAATTAGACTACACCTTACCACGTTTTTACCCAGGCTTTGCATGAAGTAAAACCATGCTTCCTGTGCTTTAGCATCCATTTACTGTGCCTGTGTTATCCCCCTGCCGTTACCATACTTCACGTTATGTTGTATCATTGTGTTACCCTGTGCTTTACCATGCATCTGCCTTGCTTAGCAAAGCTTTTGCCATTTGAGCCCTATTTTTTCTGAGGTGCTGACCGCTGAAACGTAGTTAAGGCAGAACTTTAGGAGCAGATCAACATTTTGGGAAAATGAATTAATCAGTACCTACCTATAGCTTCAGGGCATATTTTCAAAGTCTTTCCCCCCAGTTAAAGCAGAAAATGCCAACTACAAAACTAGGACCAAACAAGCAAGTCCATAAAATTCAAGGTCCCTGAAACCCTTTCTCGGGTTGTTTTTATTTCTCAGTTTTGAATGTGAAATTGTCTTGCATTATTAAGATCTGCCACGGTTTCCATCGTTAACTCCGACCCGAACTCACAAGGTCCATTCCATTCTTGCCCTTGACTTCCAGTCTGGGTTTATATTCCTTTGGCTGGTTTAATGAAGGAATTAATGGTTGGAATAAAGACCCGGACTGGAGTGGAACTGTCTGGGCTGTGTATTGCAGGTGTGTCACTTTTTTACCCGTACACTTATAATAAATGGAGAAGAGAAGAAGCGAATGGAAGACAGAGAGTCTCGGCTCTATCAATGTGACTCCACGGCGACTGTATAAATCTTCCCTAGTTATCAGTGGAGGCTGGCCTAACAAGCAAGGTCAGAGGTCCCGTCAGCACTTATTGATGGCAAGTTTAGCCAATGGGTGAGGGCTAGCAGGGCTAGGAAGGGGAAAGGGATCGATTCTAACCCTAATTACTGAGCACAAAGTACGGACACCTTTGGCACAATACTCTGCTCTGTGCTCCAGCGAAAAGAAAATGGCACAGTTTCAAATCTACACAAATGCCTGGGTATTGAATTGGTGGCGGATTACATTGTTCTGACTTCCTAGAAGGGGCTGTGCAGCTACAGCTTCTCATTACTGGCATGTGTAGAAGGACGAGGCACTTAAGCTGACAGAGAGCATCATATTCACCCACCAGGCAGCATTAAGGACAAATTCCCAAAAGATAACCCCTTACAAGGGGAGTGTATCTGACCATCATTTTCTAATTCTTATTTGACGGATGTGACAAACCTATTGTAACCACTGTAGTTGAAACAAGAAGATTTGTATTATATTCAGTATATAAGATTGCATTAAAACCGGTCTTTGTGTTTTGCCAGCTGAACCTTTTTATTTTCACTCTCATTAAGACTATACAACATCGCTGTAAAGCACAATACAGTAATGAGTCATTCTAACTCCCTGTGCTTTAACTTCTTCTCACCACTTACTCACAGTATAGTATTTCTCCTGGGAGAGACTTTAGAAGCCTCATAAAAAAATACAATGCAATAATTGGCAGAAATTTATTTTTAGCTCCATTAATTAATATGTAATTTTGCCTTGAATTAGCGAGTAGTAACCTGTTTCGTCGATTCGGAGATGCTAATGTGTAGTTTGATTATGTGGAAGACTTTGGGAAAGGTTTCTCGTAGAACATTTGACAAGTAATTGTAGGAGTTTCGTTTTATTATTTCTACATATCTCTCAATTCAATGAGAGAGAGAGACAGACTTTATTGCTTTATTAAGTGTGATTTATAATGAATGATTCATCTATTAATCTACCTGTCTAGCACTGTATATGTGTGTATGTGTGTGTGTGTGTGTGTATATATATATATATATATATAAATTCAAAGGTAAAGCTTTCACAGACGTTTTTACTAGTGCCTTCTCGAAGAAAAGTGGACCTGACTTTATCATCTTGAGTTTATTTCAGTCTTACCTTTTTATCAAAGTGAAGTACAACCAGGGAAACTGTGATAAAGCCATTTTATTATAAAGTTACTGTACATGTATGGGGGAAATGTGTAAACTGCAAGTTTTCTATAGGGAATTCATTGATTCTACCTCTTTTATTTGAACGACCTGCTCCTGTCTGTACCACGTTAACCCTGTTTCCAGATGGGATTCAAGACAATGTCAAAACGTCAAGGCATAAAAAGCTCATAACTGTTTTTGTATTGTTGACATAGACTGTGTCTGTGTGCTGCGGAGGTGAGAGTAGAATGATTTTAAACACTTCTTTAATGGCTGTCTGACAGCTGTAGACAGCTGTCCTGCTGGGGAGGTGAGAGATCAGTGGGATTAGGGTTTGGTTTCCTGAGAGGGAAGGTAAAACTGTCCCGGGAGAGGCGTGATATTAGGAAAGGTTTATATTGAGACCACTGGACTGCCAAAGAGACCCTGTCCCCCAAGCGAAGTCAAACATTTAGTTTATAAGTGGGTCTTCAACGAAAACACCATCTCAGCAAAACAAATGCAAGTAAAAACAAGTCGTTTATTACTCATTTCAAAGCATTAACATTGTTCTTTTTTGATAACTTCATTTATTTGCTTGTTTGTTTTTCAGCAGTTTTTCTTGCCACTTATTTATTATATATAAAAGTGTGTTTCCTCGTTTTAAAAATCTACTGCAGCATACCACGGTCAAAGTTAAGTGCTACAAGACCAAATAAAGCACAAGAGAGCAGGATAAAGCACAGAATTATGGTACACAACTATAGTGAACCATGGCCAAATGATGCTTGCATCCCTGTGCAGATTTACTATGGTAAATATTTTAAAGAGTTACCAGAATAAGCTGTAAAGATGCCCCATCACTTATAGAAGTGTTCATGAAAAACCATTTTACTACCCTGAAGAATCCTATCAGAACCATTAGCGGACCGCAATGTAACCAACACCCACCCCCTCACCCAACCACATTTTAAAAACAAACTGAAATGAGATGCAAAGAAGGGGGGCTGATTAAAGGAAACGGGAACGCAGCCAGTTGCATTGCCTGAGAGCGGGCTCCTGAGACTTCCCGAAGCCAGACTCCCAGGAGAAGGGAGGGGAGACAGCGGCCCCCGCACCAGGAATGTCTCACCTGATCTCCCCAGAGGGAGAGACGCCGCTGGGCGAATTATTTCCGCGATGGATTTAACTGGAGCACATCCCACTGGGAGCGCCCTCCGCCTCACCAAATGTCAATTAGCTGAATGACAACAACTTTAATGAGCTCTTTGATTTTAAAGCCTTGTGTTCTAATCTCGCAGCCACTCTCAGGCACACCAAGTAGCTTCAGTAGAGTCTGGCTTAATCTAGAGGCTTTGAATCTAGATATCTAGTCTGGCTCTGTCTGGCTACCTACCCGACTGTATGTTTATCCTTTTAAGCAATAACTATCAGGATAAATCTCGGCTGGATTTTTTGGGAGAATTTTACAGCACCAGAGAATCCAAATGGATTGTACCAACCACTTACTTTTAGGGGTGATCTCGGGATAGCCAGGGTTATGTGGGTGATTCTCCAGTCCCTTAAAAAAAATCCAGCTGTTGCCTATCCCTGTGCAGCTTGATCAAATCGGTCAACTAATGCATCTGAATTTATATTTAAGCCCTTTTTATAGCGACATTGCAAGAGCACTTATTGATCCCTGTAGTTACTGATCATTGCCTTTGCACTTACAGCCCACTGTTACTGTTGATAAATTCTTTGATTCTAGCGAGATACCGGAGCGGTATATATGACTGTATATGGAGATTGATGGAATAGTGCTATTGTTTGAATAAAATAATACAATGTTTCTATACAGGGAAAGGTGCAATTCAAATTGACCACCCAGCCTGTACTTTCACTGCAGTTAAACCAGGATGCCTAAAAGGCTTTAAACATCCCTTTTTATTAAACGCTGTGGCACTGTTCAGCCAACCTGTGACCACTCCTCTGCTTTCTGCAGGCTCTAGATGTGAAGCTATCCCATGATGCAACATGTGTCCCCAGCACCAGCACTGACAATGATGGCCACACAGAGCGTCCCACCCCCATCGTACCAGGAGAGCCAACAGGTGAGAGTGCCACCTTCAGACCTGGGGGTTGAAAGTGCTGCTGTGATCTTCAACGCAATACATGTGTGGTTTAAGCTATTGGTAGAACCGTGGATGTTTTGAACAAGGAAGATAAAAACTGATAAGGAATTACCGTACCATGTTACCATAGAAGTACCAGTGTACAACCGTGTCAGGGTCACTGTACAATGCCCATTCCAAATCCGTTGTACTACCATTGCCGGTAACACTGTGGTCTGCTAATGGTTCTTCACAATAGTATGGTGGTCTAATAATGGTCTCCCAATGCATAGACACTGACTTTGTTGGTCACCTCTCTAGGTAAAGGAGCACACACATCGTTAAATCACAAGCCAACGATGAGGTTTAGACATTTTTGCAGATCAAGCATGTGTAAAATAAAATGGAAACGCAGCATAATGCAGCATAGCCTGTCTGGAAAGGGTTCACGCATTGTGTTGCCGTATTTGAGCGCAGCGTTTTCGATGAGCAGGGCTTGCAGGCAGAACTCCTTTCCCAGAGTGTGAGCGAAAGGAGGGTGCCGCAGCGCGGTCGGCTAGCACACAGAGAACCGTCTCCCTCCGCTAAGGAGGTTAGTGCTGGGGGGGGAGTAAAATCTCAGGCCGCGGGAGTACAAAGTAATGCAGATGAGGGGTAGTTAAGTGTGAAGAACCTAATTTAGTTCCCATTTAGAGATGGGATTAAGTGCTCTCCAAGGGGGCGCGGGGGGTCTAGTTTCCTCAAGCTTGTCACTGCGGAGGCAGAAACCATCCCTGAATGAGAATGAGGAGGTGGGGCGCCTCTATACCAGCTCCTTAGTTCTAACCATTATGCCACACTGCCTCCCAGTTCCTTAGCTCTAACCACTCCGCCGTAGTACTCCCCAGTCCTTCAGCTCTAACTACTTGGCCGTACTGACTCCCAGTAGAAGCTTGCTCTGCTTCTGCGTCTGTGGTTCCTCCCTGGGTGGGTTATGCAGTGTGGTGGCTGCTGAGGCTCTGGACCCGAGATGTGCTGCATGTCAGAGCAGCGAGTCCTGGGCCGGTGGGGAATACCTTCCTTCTGAAGCATCCTTCATCTGTCAGGGGTCATTCATGCGACTTACACAGAACTGAATTGACTACTTCTACTTAAAAAAAAAAAATAGGCATTGTCAGATCATAAAGTACTTTAGGTCCAGCTCAAGGGATACATGTGTCCAATTTTAATAATGAAGGAAAGGCTCGGTTGGAACAAAGACTTGAAGAGACCTCCAGAGCCATACAGAATAATATCACACAAATCCACCTGTCGGGAAAAGAATCCTCTTTAAGAAGACCACCTTTTGGCTCTTTTTCTGTAAATGGCTTCATGCCTTGACGAGAGTGAACTCGAATCACACTGGTTCTTGCTGCCTTGAGTTTTTTTTTTTTTTTTTTTTTTTTACAAGAGATATGCAAAACAATACTGCGGCTGAAAGATACTTCCCTTTTTCAGGTGTAAATATTTCACATCAGTGCTTCAATGGGACTCCCATTAACCAGGGAACCCGTTAGTGTAAATAAAATCCTGTGTATGATCGTGTTTGATTTTGACAGTGTAACAGAGTGTATGCCTCTCCTGTTACAATAGCAACGACTTTAGGGTTGCAGGAGCTTAATTAGACACATCTGAGGCTAATTTGAGGCCAGGGGCTCAGGTGTACCTAATTAAGCATGCACAGTAGTCACTTCCAGAATGGCTCTGTCTGTTTTCAGGTTTCATGAAAAAATTTAAAATAACAAAGGCTGCCGTTTGTAACCATTTGAATTCAGTGCCCTCATTAGCAAAGATCTATATATATATATATATATATATATATATATATATATATATATATATATATATATATATATATATATATATATATATATATATATATATATATATATATAAAATAAATAAATAAATACTGTATTTTACGAATGGTCACACCTGAAAACGAGTGTTCCTAATTGGGGTAGACTTATCCAAAAGAGTGGCGGAAAGAATGGTGACTCATCCAGACAACCTGAAAATTGAAATGGATGGCTCAATTATCACTGTAAATGAAATAAATCTCGTTCTAATTAGGCTGTGATCAATCTTATTCAAACCTGGACCTGCACCTTTTAAATAGAAGGCTACAGTACATGACCTTACTTTACCGGGCTGGGGAAATGCGAGAAGACACAGACTGAGTGAGTTAATTACTTAAATAATTAAGACATGACATTAACAAATTGATTAAGAAATGAATTAATAGCACATGCCTCCTAATAATTACACTGCTAACTTAAAAAAGGTGCCAAATTGCTAATGAATTCCAATACATTATGATAGAAACAACAGCTATTTGAATCTATTTCCCTATCCAAACTATTTAAATAATTGTCAATCTCTTGCCGGTCATGCATTATACAGTATAGGCTGTGTGATTGGAGTATATCTAATACTTGTATGTAAAAGTATATCTCTATAGAAAAGTGTAATATATGCACCTAATGATATCATTAATATATTAGTCATAAACTGCACTAAACAAAACTATTTAAATTGGTATTTCAGGTTTTATTTATATAATTTCTCACCTGCCGTTCAAAACCCTCCTTTCTGTATTTATAGGCCGGTAGAAATAATGTTTTTTGTTTATTTTTTGACCGGTTGTTTATTTTTTAATTTTTTTTTTTTTTTTTTTAATCCCTTTTTTTTTTTAATCCCTGTCTTCTGTTAACTTGCGATAAAGAACCAACCTTAATCTTTAATAATAGCCGGGCAAGGGGTGGCATCTTTCTTAATCTTTAATAATAGCCGGGCAGGGGGTGGCATCTTTCTTAATCTTTAATAATAGCCGGGCAAGGGGTGGCATCTTTCTTAATCTTTAATAATAGCCGGGCAGGGGGTGGCATCTTTCTTAATCTTTAATAATAGCCGGGCAGGGGGTGGCATCTTTCTTAATCTTTAATAATAGCCGGGCAGGGGGTGGCATCTTTCTTAATCTTTAATAATAGCCGGGCAGGGGGTGGCATCTTTCTTAATCTTTAATAATAGCCGGGCAGGGGGTGGCATCTTTCTTAATCTTTAATAATAGCCGGGCAGGGGGTGGCATCTTTCTTAATCTTTAATAATAGCCGGGCAGGGGGTGGCATCTTTCTTAATCTTTAATAATAGCCGGGCAGGGGGTGGCATCTTTCTTAATCTTTAATAATAGCCGGGCAGGGGGTGGCATCTTTCTTAATCTTTAATAATAGCCGGGCAGGGGGTGGCATCTTTCTTAATCTTTAATAATAGCCGGGCAGGGGGTGGCATCTTTCTTAATCTTTAATAATAGCCGGGCAGGGGGTGGCATCTTTCTTAATATTTAATAATAGCCGGGCAGGGGGTGGCATCTTTCTAGGCAGTGCCAGTTGACATCAGAAACCACAAGCGATTCCAGGAGGAGGGGAGAGGGGGTGCTGTGCGGTCAAGCCTAATGGAATGGAGGCGATGAGGTGTTGGTATCCTTGATTAGGCCTTAATGCTCGTCTATAGTTGACTATACAGTCTGCTCTTCGCTGTAAGTACTGATGCTTGACCACAGCTCCTCTCTATAGGATCCAAGATCAAACTTTAGCAATGCTGTGGCTTTAGCAATAACATTTCTTGAGGTTGGAATGTCCTGCATTATATTTAGACAGCGATAGCAAAGCAAAGGGCTTAGTCACCCATCACTTGGCATTAATGTTTTAGATGTCTGAGCCACTCTCACAGCATGTATGTAAGCTGACAGACCTGGAAGCTTCATGCTGCAGAAAGCAGGGTGGGCTCTTATACTCCCTGCACAGGAGTGAGATACTTCAAGCATGTCTTTATTTCATCTCTTCCAGATGACAGGCACCACTCAGCAGACCTCCAAGTCCCAGCCGGTCCATATCCCAGCATCCTCGGCAGCAGGGACGACCCCCGTCAGTGTGACCCTTGACCCCCAGGCACAGCTGGAGTCGGACAAGCGCGCCGTGTACCGGTAGGGAGAGAACTAAGTGCTTTCATTCCGGTTAAATTGATGTAGTTAAGTTATTCTGTCTGACTGATGTATCCGCTCTGCTTTTGTGTTCAATACCCTCGATGCTTAACATGCCATGGCTCAAACTAGTCTGGTTATAAGACACCATCGTCAGAACAGAACAAGTTCAGTTTAGACAATTACAGGTTCAGTGCTTGACTCAGCACCCTGGCTTATCTGTGCTCTTCTCGCTCCATCGGCTGCTCTGTGTCCTGCTTGCTTCCCTGTCTGTTCTCTACAAGACTCACTCCCCTCTGGCTGCTCTGTGCTCGACGGTGTCCCTTGGGTTCTGGCTCATCTCTTGAGGGGAGAATTGTGAAGGCCTCGCAAAGCCTGGGGCAGAATTTCTAAGCTCCTGTGAGAGATGTACCTCACTTTTGATGTGAGCAGCCAGCCTGAAGGCTGCCGCGGGTGGTTAGAAACACAACCTTGATAATGCTCCCCTCACCCCCCCCTTCCCTTCCCTTCCCTTCCCTTCCCTCGTTCTTTTCCATCTCTGCCTTTCCTTACATAGAAAGAAGGAATGGATTCAATGTTCCTATGCTTTTATCACTGAAGTATTTGGCTTCAGTGAACGTCGAGTGAATGACAGCACTGGAGACTGGAGTCCTGTCTCTGCCAGGACTGCGCGATAACAACACTGGGCCTGTAGCTCAGTCGCCCTGTATAACTTTTACACATTGGTCATTTTCAATTGTAATATTTTACATATAGGTTGAGAGAAAATGGCGCTGGTCTTTTATTTTTATTATTTTTTTTTTACCGCTAATCATTTTTCAGTACGATAAATAATCAAGACTAAACAAATTCCAGATAATATCTCGATAATCAATTACCGTTCCAGCCTACTCTATGCTGTACCGTACTGCCCTGTGGATAGACTGTACGCAGACAGACAGAATGGCAGAGTCTCCACTGTTGTCAGCACCACACCCCCCATGGCCTTGAAGGTTACTTGGCGGGGCACAAACTTATGATTTAGTCACAACTTTCCAGTGTTCTTTCAACACTAATATCAGACACCACAGGGGATTTCTGATTTCACTGTGTGTGTGTGTGTGTATGTGTAATAGATCACGGGTAGCTGTAATGCACCATAAAGTCTGTTTACATTAACTGCTGTGAAGCCATTTTAATAATTTGTTCAAAAACACCCTGGCTATCTGAGAGCCATTTTCACACAGGGCTGAGAATGATGCTTCGGAATGGGAAGAGAACATCATTTGCGTAAGTTAAAAGTAGAAAGTACAATAAACAAATATGATGGCTCTTGTGATTAATTAACCTTGAAGTCAATGAGAGAGGAGGCTGGCATCTCCGTTCCAAAGAGGACCAGACAGAAGAGCAGGATGCATGCGGTATGCAAAGTCAGTTCGCACCCAGAACTTCATATCAGCCACCACTGAGCAACACTAAGAGGTTGAGTAGATGCACGTTTCAACATGTCCAGACACCCAGAAATAACTGTTTCTGAAGAGCTCGTTCAGTTTTTCAGTTTTTATGGTTTTGTTAATATAAAAAATGCATCAATTTTCAACCAAATTTAGGTTATAAAAGGCAGCAAATGACTCTTTATCTAGGATAAGATAAGTAATTTTTTAAAAACATTATTACAAAAACTTGATCATTATGAAACTTTTTCAACTGTTAAAATAAATAAATAAATAAAATAATTATAATAATCTTAAAAATCTCTGTAGAGAAAACACTGAGCCTGTATCTTTTATTGCCATCAAAGAAAATAATCTGCCTGTAGTCCCGTAGCATCACGTTCAAAGCTGTGCATCAACAAAAAAAGGGTATCGTTTGAGCTGAAAGTACCTCAACAGATAAGATGTGCAATCTGGCAGAAGCGTATGAACTGCTTTGGTTATCCTTGAATTATAGATTCCAGTCCCCAATAATTCTGCTTTCTGATTGGCTGACTGATGTTTTCCAGCCTATCACTGCCTGCTTTTACCAGTAGTGTAGTCGAGGGTAAATGCAGGTAAATAGAGCTCACACAGGCTTCATTTGGGGAATATGGAGTTTACCCACGTTTAAGGAATAAAGGGTTTACTCACCCCCAGTCTAAGCAGATCCTGGCTATATCAAGAGTTAAAGCCAAGGCATATTTCTGTTTATTATAGAAAGCGACTCAGGTGCATTTAATGATGGGCAGAATCTCTTAACACACAATTCTGCAGGTAATCCACTAAGGGCATCTCTGCCACTACCCAGCCTGTTACCAACAAGGTTTGTTTACCCTGGCTTCTACATTCCTTTTGTGGATCATTGTACCTGCTTGAACTGACCACTGCAAAGACCGATGGCCTTTGAACCCAACCTGCCACTTCATCACTATCAAAGTCTGGCAAACACAGATGGGAAGGAAGCACGCTTTGTGAAGCGGCTGTAAGATACAAATGAGAATCCATGCCCCAGTTTCCTCAATCCTGCAATGTTTCAAAGGCATTCAATTCAGCATAATATTTTATTAAAAAGAAGAACAAAAGAAGGATTTGATCACCTGCTCTGAGCTCATCCATTCCCCCTCTTCCTCCTTCTCTCCTGCAAATCCTTTTGTTTTTTTATTGCCGTCCCTAACTGCCCCCCTGTCGGCTCTAACCAGCAATCTGTTTCATTCCTCCGCAGTGCAGATGTACACTCCACTGCTGCAGGATCTCCAGTAAGCATCACAGACTGGTTTATGCTGATCTACGCAGGGATTCCGCAAAAAAAAAAAAAATCCAGACATCATTTGTATTGTACCTGAAAACTGAAAACGCCATACTCAAAAAATGTGTGCGTATGTGTGCTAAGTTCAGGGTTTCCTTCTTGAGAAAGCACACTTAAGTGAGCACTAAGTACCCAGTACTACGCAATATAGAGCTCTTTACTACAGTACTGCTTTTTCATCTCTCCGGCTCTCAAGTGAATAGATAAATAGAGGCTTTACATTTTCAATGGTTTGGTCAACACGTTTTCAAAGGTTAACAGATTAGTTTCGCCCTTGTCCCTCATGAGACCTCTCATATCTGGAAATTTGCATGGATTTAAAGTAAGGTCAGAGAGAGACAGAGAGAGAGTAAGCGAGCAGTTCTGAACTCCCTCCCCCTGGCAATATTGGTAGCATTATTAGTTCCTGGTAATTTAGTATCCTCCCCCCAGAACCGTACCCTTCATCCATGACTCCTAATTGATGAAAATGGCACAAGGCATCTGTTAAGACACAGAGGGAGAGAGAGAGATGGAGTGGTTGAAGGATACAGGCAAACGATTTACTGGAATGAATCTAAAAAACAGATTAAACGCTATGAACCCTTATTAACCTTGACATTATAACTGAATCCCTCATTTTTAACAGCTGTTTTTAATACTGAAATAGCTGAAATGTTAAGTCGGCATTCACACACGAAATATTATTAATAATAATTTAAAAATCCCTTTTGTTCTTATGTCTGAAATTGCATGATTTGTAAGTACCGGTAAACCAGGTGTTTGAGCGTATGCCTTTCTCAGGTTGATCGCTTGCTGTTATGGGTAAGTAATAAACACACACAGATTGGTTAAGCATGGCCAATCTGTTGGGGTAAAGCTGCACAATTTCAGAGCAAACTTACCATGATGAACTTTTCTATGGGATTAACTGTTCTCCAGCTTTCGATTTGTAAGAGAGAAAGGCAGGGGGGACAAGAGAGTGAGACAGCGAGGGCTTGTATGTCCTAATCTCCGAGCTGGCGGAGAGGAATTTGGCTTTCTCAGCCCCAGGATAGCCCCTGTGGGATTGCGGATAGCTGCGGAGCCAGGCTGATTTGCTATTCCGCTCACGGGCACTAAAGAGAGCTGCATTAAATTGGGATCGGGTAGATTAAAGTCTAATATACCCGCCTATTAAAGGCTGCAAATGAGAGCGATGGGTTACCAGCACTCTGACTGTGTGTGTGTGTGTGTGTGTGTGTGTGTGTGTGGAGGGGAGCACACAGCTTTAAAATTGAGACCCAGAGTTGCACAGTAAGAGTTTTTGTTTTTGCAGATTGTAACCCTTTTCTTTTTTTTTGATTGGGTGGCAATGACTTTGAACACCAACCTCACACCTTAATGAATTGTATAGAATCTCTTTATGGGGGAGTTTATAGTTTACAGCCACTGTGATTAGGTACCGCTGTATGAAGGTGTAGTCAGCCAAACTGCGGTAATAGCATGGTGAAGTTAGTAAAACACGTTAAACACATGTTAAACATGGGCAGACACTGGGAATAGCACAGCAGCATGCTTAACCATGGTAAGGAGTATTAAATGCACAGTGTATGAGGAGAAATGCATGATAAGCTGCTTGCAAATATACACTACTATGGAAAGATATGTCTGTATTATCTAACTGCAAAAATCAATTCCATACAGTATGTTTAACATTGGTTTTAAATGTTTCCCTCGCTGTTAACATTCTGGCAATAAATTGTACATGTACTATACTTTTACTGTATAGGGACTTTACTAATTCAGTATTTCACTCTTTTGTTTGTATAAGACAGATAGGGAATTATCAAGGTATAAGAATTGCACCTGTCTTTTTTTGCACTTGTATTTTGTTTCTTCTAGTTTTTTTTATATTAAGCCCTGTTGAGTGGTTTGCAGATATTGGTGCAACGTGGCCGTGGAGCTCACCGTAGCCTCTCCACTGACCTTGCCTTTTCTCTCTGTCTCTCTCTCTCAGGCACCCCCTGTTCCCGCTGCTGGCTCTGCTCTTTGAGAAGTGTGAACAGGCCACGCAGGGCTCGGAGTGCATCACCTCGGCCAGCTTCGACGTGGACATCGAGAACTTCGTCCACCAGCAGGAGCAAGACCACAAGCCCTTCTTCAGCGAGGACCCCGAGCTCGATAACCTGGTCAGTAAAGAGATGCTTACTGTGCTTGGTTTAACTCACGGTCCTGGAGGGCCATTCCACTCCAGGTTTCACAGGTAAAATTAGATGAGCGACTTCAGGGTCTGGCTGGAGGTTTAATTGTTTCAGTGAAACAATTTAGAACACGGTTGGAGCAAAGACCAGGAATGGAAGGAACAGCTTTGGCCACCCCTGAGTTTAAGTGATTTCCAAAGATACCCTTGCGTTTTTAATTTAAATCTCTTCACGAGTTCTACAAATTAGGTGCGTCCACTTGACAGTAATCAATAAATTGTAGCATTTTGGATGTCCGCACTCATCCACAAGATGAGATTGTCTCTTTATTGTTTATTCTTTATTCATTGATTATGAATAAAGTGGCCCTCAAAATAATGCCATGTGGTTGTCCTATGCCTCCACAAGCTCATTCTCACAGCACCCCCTGCTGGGGGACGGACGGGGGATGGACACCCTTCATGCGTCTCCCCTCCGGACAGTGCGAAGCTGCATTGCTGGGCTGAGTTGATGAGGAGCAGCTTTATTTATCCTAGGCTGCACTAATCCCAGCTAATATCATCAGCGGCGCACTCTGGCATAAAGGGGACTGAAAGGCCAGAGGTATTAGTTGTCATTAAGGAGCTCTCTGTCTCTCTCTTTCTCTCTCGCTCTCCTCTCCCTCCGCTTGCCTGCCTGGCAGTCAGCTGTAATTAGAAATTAGGGGGGAAAAAAAGGTCGGTGCTCATCGTTATGGGCTCGCTCGGCCGGCAAGTGGCACGTAGTCAATTAATCCTGCATCTGTGTGTTTTACGAGGCATTGGTCACGAGTGGGCCTCGTGTGTCGTAACTCTTCAGCGGGACAGTTATACTGCACACCCTGCCGCCAAGAGAGCTGGCATAGGGCCCTGAGTAAATGAGCTGAGCTAATGGCAGATTTATCCCATCCTTGGTGCAGAAGTTCAGTTCCGCCCATTCCTGTGCCCTTGAGTGCTGACTTTCCGAGAGAGAGAGAGAGGTCGACGAGCAAGCTGGCTTAAAAAATTAGCTTCTCCGTTTTGAATGCCTGGGCTCAAATCCCACTCAAGCCCCAAGTTAACTGATTTTGCTGGACTTAACCAGGCTAAAATAACTGAATCTCTTCGTTTTGATATGAAAAAGATGTGTTAGGGCTGAATGGCAATGTAACATGCATGGCAATGGTGTACTGCTGACAGCTGAATCTGAGTATTAGCAAATCAAGAACAGAAAGTAGACGGCACTTCTTTCACCCAGAGAGTAATAGGTGAGGTTACACTAGGGTCCATAAAGAAACAGTTAGATACTGCCCAGGTGCTATCCAATTTCACTTGTGTGGTTCTTATTATTATTATTATTATTATTATTATTATTATTATTATTATTATTATTATTATTATTATTATTATTATTTTATTTCTTAGCAGACACCCTTATCCAGGGCGAAATTACGGTTGTCACAAAATATCACAAAGTGTCACATTACAAAATGTCACATTCCACAATATCACATTACAAAATGTCACAGATAAGTTATAAAGTACATTAAAATCAGTAGAAAGTAAGATCAGATACAAATGTGAGCAGAATAAAGAATACAGTAAATAATTACATTTAAGAGCGAATTCGACTAAGCGCAATAAACTTATAGTAAAAATATTTGCTTCTAAGGGTAAATTCCATTAAGAGCAGGTAGCGAGTACGATAAATGGATAAGAACAATTTAGCAATTACAGAAAACCTGAATGCAGATATCTTTGAAGAGTAAAGCCAAGTACAGAAGATAGTTGTGCATGTGGCTGTCCCTCTCGCTAGATGGTGAAGGCGATCCAGGTGCTGCGTATCCACCTGCTGGAGCTGGAGAAGGTGAATGAGCTCTGCAAGGACTTCTGTAACCGCTACATCACCTGCCTCAAGACCAAGATGCACAGCGACAACCTGCTGAGGAGCGACCTGTCGGGACCCTACTCCCCGACGCACACCACCCTCAGCTTGCAGCAGGTCAGGCATTCACGGCCTTCACTGCTCATTAGTAAGGCTGGATTTATTGCACCGCTGTCACAGATTTCCATTCAATTTACCCACTGCCGTGAAATATGTGGTTTATGTGAAACAAATGTGTGACAACGCAATTTATTTTTTTCTGCTTCATTACATATTCTGTTTGATCATGAGATATCTTGAAATGCCTATTTTCAGGCCCTGAAATGCTGTTAAATAAACCATACAGGGAAGGTATCGATTGGGTAGGATTGTGCAATCTGAAAGGCTTCAATCAGAGCACGAGATGATTAGTCAGCAAGATGGGTAGAACCTTCAACATCCACACTCTCTTCTGCTCAAATCTACATGAGCTGCCTGGGCATTCTGGGAGCTGGAGTCTTTTTCCCCCAGTATATTTCTATAGGAGTCTGTGGAATTTTTTTCACTATAGGACTACACTCTTGATTTAGATAACTGGAAAACCTGCAGGACATCAAATGCATCACTTTTTCTGTGATTTTTTGTGGGGTTGGGGGCTCAGAAAAAGGACACATTAGAATTGCCAGACAAGCAGCCTCTTTGTAGTTTATTAGTTTTTTTTTTTCTCTCTTGCTGTGCGTTTCCATGGCTACCAGGCACGTCCAAGGCGATTAGTGAGAAAAGGAGGGAGAAAGAGGGGGAGAGAAATGGTTAAGGCAATCAGAGAGAGGAATAACTGAGAGGAAACGATGAGTGGAAAGAAGACAGGTAGATATAATCTGATAGATAGATATATAGATAGAGAGGGAAAGAAAGCTAGACAGACTGCTGGCATTCAAGGAGGAATCGGAGAGGGGGAGGGAAGAGAGCGAGAGAGGGAGAAGTGGAAAACGGGTCTCGATGCCCCGACAAATTGAGATGCACGTTTTATTTTTAATCCGTAATTTTCCAGAAAATAACGAGGAGGAAGCTAATGAGATGGAAATCCTGCCTGCTGCCTGTCTGCCTAGCGCAAGGGTTTTTTTTTTTTTTTTTTTTTTTTTTTCTTTATCTTTCTGTAAGGCTGAGATAATTAGAATGCATAGCGACAATGAGGAGCGGGCTGATTTGAGACGTGGAGGTCGAGTACAAATTAAACATTTTAAAAATAACTTGCCAGGGTGGGGTTTTTTTTTCGTTATTTTTCTTTTCGGCTAGCCTGTGTCATCCTCAACCTTCTTCTATATATTTATACACACACACACATCATTAACGATCCTCAACTCCCAGTGACTCCTATCAGTGAAATATATGCGTCATGTACAAGGTTGTTCTGGTAAAACACTTTGCACCCGAGGTAGTCTGGTTTACAGTTACTATGCTCACCTCACTATTGTTTAATTGTTAGGATCCGGAGATCATACAGTAACACAGCACTACTGGTTTGCAGTGAAACATTCCCGGAGTGCATGCAGGCTCCATCAGCCAGACGACCGATCGCTCTCCTGTCCTCAGTCATGCCCTGCCCTCCTTTCTCATTGTAAAAGCACTATTGCATTCCCTCTCGGATTCTACCAGCTGTCCTCGTGTTGATTTAAGAGCCATTAAAGTCACACAGTGGAGCTCCCTTGACTAATGTTAAGGCTGACAAAGGTGATGATTGCTCGGCGTGAGGTCTGTATCTGTAAGACAGCTAAAAGGTCCCTGCCCCTGTGTATCTGTGGCTAAGCGATTAAGAGCTTTCCTGGAAGCTGAAGTATATCCATTCACAAGATCCTCGGTCTTTCTTATGCCACCTGCTATACAGCAATATA